>NW_021137155.1:0-751 GCF_004193835.3 Ostrinia furnacalis | reverse complement strand
TTTAATCGTGTAAAAAGTAGTAATACGAGTCGTACCTCTTGACACAATAAAAAATTGAAAGAAGCATCCGGTACACTTTGTTAAAAGTAGACATGTATCAATATACACGAAAGAAAACTCAAAATTGGTTCACAAAGCCTTACCTACTTGTATCATTTGGCACAAAATTATTTTCTTTTCTATACGTCGTAGAAACATACCGATTAGATACAAAAATAGCTAATTTTTCAGAGATTCACATTATGTTATAAAGTCAATTTTGATCTAAGTCGAGTTAGATCCCTTTTCACTGGGGGTACACAATTCATCCTTTATGCAGAAAATTAGAACGCTGAAGCTTTAAAGTAAGTAGGTAAGTCATTCTCAATTCAGAAACCGGGCCTTAGGCTGAGTTGCACTCTCAGATCATAGAAGATCCCTTCTACGATCTGAGGTGGAATTGTGTAAAGCAATCGTAATCATTTGACATTTCATAACGTACGATTATTCTGTCAAACGCTTTGTTTAACTGACTTTATCGTACGTTATGAACTGTCAAATGAATACGATTGCTTTACACAATTCCACCTCTGAGGTTGCACCATCTTAATTTAAGAAACGTCAAAAATCTGTCAAACTCCAATCCATACAAAAAGCACCGATTAACGTTATACCTACCTAAGTAGTTACCGTTTATGTTAAGTAGGTGGTGCAACTCAGCCATTTATGTCTTTAAAGTTTGAGTCTCGCTCGCTCGTAGGTACAGTCACGG
>NW_021137153.1:0-674 GCF_004193835.3 Ostrinia furnacalis | reverse complement strand
ACTGTAAAGGGCTGTTGATGATGATGATGATGATGACGTTTCACAGGAAAACTCATTTCTACTGACACAATCACGGTGCCCCAACAATATTGGTGTTATTTGAAAGCCCAATAAATATCCTTAAAGAAAAACACATTTAATTTCCTAATAAACGATTAACATATACAATAAACTAGCTGACCCGGCGAACTTTGTTCCGCCTTATTGGCCATAAATAAGCAGACTTTTTTTTTTAATTTCGAACGGGATAAAAAGTATCCTATGTCCTTCTCCTGGCTCTAAACTACCTCCCTGACAATTTTCAGCTAAATCGGTTCAGCCGTTCTTGAGTTATAAGTGGAGTAACTAACACGACTTTCTTTTATATATTGTATAGATGTGACTTGAAAAACTTGAAAAAAGACCTCACTTTGGGCTCACCTCTGGGATCGATTAGACCAATTTTTATGGTTATAAAACCAAATAATGATCTCACGTGTCCTCTTTAACAGATGGATAGCGATTAATCCCAACTTAACAGTTTTATAGCCACAAAAGTTGGCTCAAGCGTAACTACCTATTTTTTGAAGAAGTGACTCTGGATTCTTCTACAGACACATTTTTAAGGTAAAAACCTTTCCTTTTATGAAATGAAGTTTAGAACTAGGCTTTTAAATGGTAATATAGTATATAGT
>NW_021137152.1:0-1174 GCF_004193835.3 Ostrinia furnacalis | reverse complement strand
GTATCTTGCATAAAAGATAGGAAGGTGATTATTTTTTTCAAATATCTGCAACTAATAGGGAATCTGTCAAAAAAAAGAAATCTGAGAAAAATCAACCCAAAAAAAGATAAAAAAAAAAATTAAGCCACTAGGTCATGAAATTTGAAAAAATCACAAAATTAACGATAACTTCTAAACTACGAAAAATCGTAGAACATACATGGGGGTGAAATCGATAGGTCTAGTCCTCACCTATCACCTGCCTTCGGCTTGACACCTTACAAGAAACACCCTGTATATTTTTTATTTGCAGGCTCTCCACTACCTCCAAAACGTGTGCAACCATCCAAAGCTGGTGCTGACCGGCGACCACCCCGAGGCAGCGCGAGTAGCACAGCAGCTGGCCGCGCAGAACTCCTCGTTGCACGACATCCACCACGCCGCCAAGCTGCCCGCGCTCAAGTATTTATTTATTTATTTTTATTTACATTTTGCACATACAATTGTACAGTGGCGGACTTAATGCCAGGTGGCATTATCTGCCAGTCAACCACAGGTCGAGTAGAGAGACTAAGGCGGTGCAATAAATATGACGTTTAATTAATATACTTACATAGCATTAGATAAAATAAATAACATAAGAATACATATTAATATAATAGACATACACCTAGATTCATAAACATAATAATAATATTGGCGTACACAAAACACATGTCAGAGATAAGAAAAAAGTTTTAGTCTTTAAAATAATTGCGCAGAGCCTTTTTAAAATATGTAAAAAAAAAAGTAAAAAGTCTATTTGCCAACAAAAAGTTTACAGTCTGTTTATCTAAAGCCTGGTCCGTGAGCACGTAGAATCCCGTCCAATGACCCCAAGCTGCCCATCCTTGTCGCTCGCACGTAATTATGTTGCTGTCGCGCTCGCACACTCACTGCGGGCGCGCGTCGCACAGTCGCGACAGCAATATAATTACGCGCGAGCGATAAGGATGGGTAGCTTGGGGTCATTGGACGGGATTCTACGTGCTCACGGACCAGGCTTTAGCTAGCGGCTGTTGCACTAAGTTGTGCTTGTTTCGCGGCATCCATAAGTAACGCAGTTTAACAATATTGATAAAATATAGTGAGGACACGGTACATGGCAAGTAACAGTTATTAAACTCATAAGATAACTAGAATATTTTACTTACAC
>NW_021137151.1:0-187283 GCF_004193835.3 Ostrinia furnacalis | reverse complement strand
AAAAAATAAAGATACATAATATAAATTCAGTACACAGTAAACTAAACAAATTATTATTCAAATTATATCAAATTATTATAGATGTCCAGCAATGAACCGTCCCAGCTATGACATTGCCAGGAGGGCGCTACTATCTATACTGGATTATTAGTTCCGGTTTTTGACATTATGTGTATTCGCTCATTCACAAGATTAATGAATAAAATTATAAAATGTAAATACTAACGCGACGAAACTGATGAAGATCGTCTGTCGCTTGAGGTGTGCCGTGGCTTTTCTGCCGGTTTCTCTTCCGCCGGTTTTTCGCCTGTAGCAGACCTATAACAAAATAAAACATCAGCATTGCAAGAATAAATATATCCTTGGACATTTTACACTGCGCCTCTAGTCCCAAACTAAACAAAGCTTGTACTATGGGTTAAATATCTACTTTATTTATTTTATCAAGAGTTATTGCACAGAATAAGTAATAGTACAGGTACAGAAGGATTACTCCGCAAGACGATTTAAATAAATGAGAGTCTTGCTACGACGCGATACAATGGAATTCAGCTCACACAGCACTACGTACCTACAATTTTATTCACCTACAAGTTTTGTCTCTTTCTATCGCGTGCCTCTGAACTCTTCTTACGCTGTTAGGGTTGCTGTCTAGTGAAAAAATAATTAATCTACTTATTTGTAAACGTATGTAGGTAAGTATGCATTCATTATGGAAAACCTTGGGAGAGGCCTTTGTCCAGCAGTGGACGTCATTTGGCTGAAACGAACGAACGCATTCTGAGCAGTAGTCATAGTAGGTTAGGTTCCTATACTATCCTAAGAATTATTGATTACCTACATGGCCAACATACCTTTCAGCGTCTTTGGGAAGCGAAAAAAAAAGATAAATCCGGTAGATTTCATTTCGAATTTAAACACCCGAACGCCGCACAATATTTCTTTCTCTTTATGTCCATTTTTAAATAATACTTCGATCATAGAATTAGGTACATACTACAACGCACGCCAGCGTCCTGACCGGCGCGCGCGTGACACTCGACTGATATAATACCCGCCGGCGGGGCGCTTCGCTGTAGGTAATTATCGGATGTACCGCGCGGAGTGAGCCAGGCCTGGTTATTGATACTTTTTGCGGATGTTCTTTTTGAGGGCATATGCAATATTCGCTGCAATGCAATAGTAAAATGTACTAACTTAGCGGGTGATGCTGATCTAGATTTCTTTCCATCTTCAGCGGGTTTGTCTTTCTTATCCTCATCCTTTTCGGTTTCCTTCTCGGCGGGGGCGGGGTCAGTAGTGGTGGAGTTTTGATTGACTTCTTCTTTCGCCACTTCTTCCTTCACCTCTGGAGACTTCCCGTTTTCTGTTTGTGAAGAAAAAAGCAATTGAAAAGTTATTGCATAAAATGCAAGGTATACATAATACATAGGGTACAAACAGTCTTTTCCTTTTAGCTGGATCATTTGAAATCAGACAAATCTATGAAAAAAGAATCCTTCAAATCTAACATTATCAAAAAAAATATCCCATCCATAAAGATGCGCAGCGCACGTCTCGTAGCATAGGAAACAGTGTTACTATCATACGTAGCAAACAATAATAATTAATAATCGAAGATGTCAAACAGCTGTACGGGTGAATTTAATTAATTTATTTACGACATCCATCAAATGGGAAGTGATAGAATTTACAATTTTTACTAATTTTACTAAAGTCCGGCCGCCGAGCAGATAGAATTTCGTCCAATGACCCCAAGTTACCCATCCTTATCACTCGCACGTAATTATATTGCCGTCGCGACTGTGCGACGGGCGGCCGCAGTGAGTGCGAGCGCGACAGCAATATGATTACACGCGAGCGGTAAGGATGGGTAGCTTGGGGTCATTGGACGAAATTCTATCTGCTCGGCGACCGGACTTTGCTAAAAATACACTCAACATCAAATAAACCGCACCTTCCGCGACGCGAACTTTAAAGATTTTCTTCTGACACAATCATGGTACCCCAACAATATTGGTGTTATTTGAAAGCCCAATAAATATCCTTAAAGAAAAATACATTTCATTTCTAAATAAATGATTAACATATACCATAAATGTGACTTGAAAATAGACCTCACTTTGGCTGTGGGATCAATTAGACCAATTTTTATGGTTATAAAACCAAATAAAGATCTCACGTGTCCTCTTTAACAGATGGATAGCGATTAATCCCAACTTGACAGTTTTATAGTCATAAAAAATGGCTATAGCGTAACTACCTATTTTTTGAAGAAGTGACTCTGGATCCTTGTAAAGACACATTTTTGGGGTAAAACCCTTTCCTATAATGAAACGAAGTTTAGAACTAGGCTTTCAAATGGTACCAACGTTGGTGGGAAGTGGGGATGCATACGTTTGATAAGTGCTTGTCGCGGGAGGTGCGATTTATTTGATGCCGAGTGTAGTATTCTGAAGTTTTACGATAGTAAGTAGTACCTTTTGCTTCTGGCACTTTGATTTCATCTACAGCGGCAGCGGTCTTCGGCGGGCTGGTGTTGTCGCGGCTGCTCTTGTCGCGGCTGGGGCTGCCCTTGTCGCGGCTGCGCCTCCGCGACCGGCGTGGCGATCCCCCGCTGCGATGTCTGAAAGATATTGAATTATATTATTTAGTCGAGATCTTTTGCTAGCAATGGTGACAATAATCCAATCATAAGCTTATAAAATATTATAAGTTTATCATTTTAAATGTGTAATTACAGTAGACATAGAACAGCCCCCCTAGACAAAACGCACTTTTTGATCGAATCGAAAATCGAATCCGTCAAATTCCATACAAAAAAGGGGCTTTTCGACCACTTTTCGACTGGTTTGCGATTATAATGGCACTTTGTCTAGACCCACTGGGGACTTAGTGCGAGTTGACATCAAACGTCTTCACTAGTGACGGCGTAAAATAATGGCATTAAGGCTGGGTTGCACCATCATACTTTAACTTTGACAAACGTCAAAAATCTGTCAAATTCCATACAAAAAGCACCGGTTATCGTCAAAATTACCGTTAAAGTTAGGTGGTGCAGCTCAGCCTAAATGTATGATGGATTGTACTATCGGCAACAGTGTTAGCTACCCATTGCCGGTCATGTCGTCTCGTTCTATCGCAAAGAAACACCATTTGATGACAGCGAGAGCAAAAACGGAAATAGATAGATAACACTGGCCGTGTGTACAGCGCCCTTAGAGTAGGCGCACACCGTTGAATTTTCGTCGGCCGATAGTTTAATCGGGCAGTTGATCAGTATGGGCATGTATGGGAGTGCACACACTACGCCGATTCGATTTGGCCGATTCTTCATACAATTTAAAATCGGGCACAACTATCGGCCAACTAAAAATCAACGGTGTGCGCCTACTCTTAGCGGATACTTTCAAGAACTAAAATCTTCATAGATTTTTTGAGGCGCTCGCTAGTTTGCATCATTCAAACGTCGTCACGTTTGAATGATGCAAACACACACTAAGCCCTCAGTTTATGAATCTACTTGTAATTATGTAATCGAACGTTAGTAAAGTCGTGCGCAACCATTTAAACGATAGGTGTTACACAATACGATGACTTTAGTTCTAAACAAATACTCACTTTCTGTCTGTGGAACGGTCGCGTGACCTCGAGCGCGAGCGACGACGGTCTCGCGAGCGACGCCGCGACCGGGACCGCGAGCGCGTCCGGCGGCGTTCCTTGTCTTTGTCCTTGCTATCCTTGTCCTTTTGTTCTTCCTACGATAATAAAAAAAAACATTAACACCATGCCAGAACAATTCAGAACAATAATTTCATATCTAGGAGCGATACTCACCACCATACGCTTTTTTATCTCTTCCTTTTTCTGCTGCGTAAACGACTCCGGTATCCCATTCTCGCTCGCTTGAGCGCTAAGTAAAAGCTCCCACAGTTCCCCCATGAACAGACGAGCGTTCTTCCCGTTCAAAAATCCAGTCAGATTGATCTGCATTTTCTTGGGACAAGGGAACTAGGAGCCGAGGTTACGGGATCGGGAAAGAAAAAAAGGTCTCATTATTAATCACGCCTAGCTCTAAATTTTTACACCCTAATCGTAACTCTTTGATATAAGTAACTGCTGATTCGTTAACGTTTATCATGTGAGTTAGGTGCCAGTTGATTTTTATATGGAAAATTAAAAATATTTTATGTGAAAAGCCGTCAAGAGCGCCACGCGATCTATCGTTTAGTCGTGAATGAGATCAAATTGCACTGAAATGACTCTGGTAGGGAAGCGTAGATAATGTAGGTACAGTTTGTCAACGTGTGATTAGTCTTCGTGTGGCGGGCGCGGCGGCGGCGGCGGCGGCGCGGCGGCGGCGGGGCGGCGGCGGCGGCGCGGCGACGCCGGAGTCTAGGCACGACATTCGCAGATCACTCTTCAATCTCTTGCATCTGTAAGGGTTTTGCGAACACAACCACATTATGCTGAACGCAAGCCTAACAACGGGAACTTCCCTACCTCGAGTCAGATCAATCTCTTGACGGCTTCGAAAGAGATCACTTTATTTAAACTTTTGATAAGCTAGGGAACTCCACAGCGCATATTCTCTGAACATGAGTTAGCATTGTAAGTATTTAATTTCCCCGTAAATACCGATTTAGAATGCTAAGGCCTCCGAAAGAGTGGAGCCGGCGGGCGGCGGCTGCGGTCGGCGGCGGCGGGCGGGGGCAGCGACGGCGCGCTAACCGGTGGGGACCATAGAAATATCCATACGCAATCAATATACATATGACACCATACTTCAATTGCAGTTTCTTTTGTACAAAGAATAGCAGTACACACAGATTGTTTAATTTAAATACTGATACGAAAGAAAAGAAACTGCAATGATTACATTCTCGCATTAATATGTAACGAATAAAATAATGAAATAGATTAACCACCTTTTCCTCAAGTTGATTGTTGACGTAGTCGATGACCACGTCGTCTTCCATCTTCAGGATTTCTGTTATCTTCTGTGTGATCCACGGCTTCAGCACATCCAGCTTTACCTTCGACATGTCCACCTGGAGAATTTTTGGTATTATTATTATCAAGAACATTACCTGCTACAATCTCTACTAATACCAATATTGTGTAGCAGTAATGGCACTGACTGAGATAGTGATGTTATGTACACAAGCCTCAGTATACAATACCTATACAAAAATAAAATTCTACTTTTATTTGCACACATTCATGTGTTTAACTACTAAAAGTATATTAAACTCTTATAATATCTACAACTTATGAGCAAATCTTAGTAAACATATCAAACAAACCTGCTGTGTCAAACAATCGCCGAACTTCATTTGTTTCATGAGCTTCTTCTCCTTGTCGCTGAAGCGGGTGTCCTGCTCAGTGCTCGTGCCCTATAAACACCCAACAGCATTAGAAAATGACGTAATAATTTCCTACACTCGGAACTTTTAAATGTGGGATAACAGCATTCAATAATAACAAAAAGTTGACCATGTGGTATTTTACAGTGATTATTACCCTAAAATACCACACATGTAAAATTACAATTGCAGAATGTCATACTTACACAAAAATGTTAACTCAAGAACAATACCATGAAAATGAAAATGGCATGTTCACATTACAATGTTTACTCGCAACTGCAAAACTATTTACTGCAATATTTAAATAACCATTGAGGAACAGCTGCCTTACTCTAGTCAAATAGTTGTCAACTATCAAAATCTGTGTATGGTCTTTGAATGAATCCATTCTTCTGCTGCTATCACAGACATGCAAAGATATTAAATTGTACCAAGCAATTATTGTTAGTATACCCAGTAACTCTTACGAATCAAAGCCATGTCAGTTAAAAAGTAAGAACACAACAGAAGTTTCTAAAACGATGAAAAATTAACATTTTTTTATGACAACTATCATTCTTAATGAAACAGGTAAAGGTCGCTAAGAAATAATACCTGCAGCTTAATCCTACAGCTTAGTTGATGTTCGGGATCATTCAAACTATTTCTATATCTTTATATTGAAAATTATGTATCCGAAAATACTATTTATTGCGTAAAATTGGATGTGAAGCCAAAGAAATCGCACATGGAAACTGATATCGGGGGCGTGGGTTGTGTGCACAAACCTCGAGCATCTCGTCACATTTATCTGTAGGCTATATACTGTAATAATAACTCACCGTGTACATCATCATCATCTTGTTAGATTGCCAGAAAAATCAATAGGTATAATCCTTACGACAAAATGGCTAGGGTTAGCCCCCGCCAAGCGTTATGACGCCGAACCTTCAACGCAAACGAAACTATATTCACTTGAAATTATATATAGTCCGTAACTGCTTTGCACTATAGTAAAAGCACGTCAACACTCAAGAAATTACATTTCCATAGCGTAAAAATACAATAATTCACACAAAAAGAACCACCACATCAATGTGATCGACAGCCATTTTGGAAATGAATGATTCGTTTCGTTTCGTTTTCGTATTAAAAAAAAAATTGCTGGCCAGTGGTGTTGCAACATTCATTCAAACGACTATTATTTTAAATCGAATAAAAAAAATATTCGACTTTACCGACAACTTATTTTTTTAATTTTAAAACTTTTTTAACAACAAACTAGATATTGTGTTGATAGATGGTGTTTCACGGCATGAATATAGATGACCCACGCTGAACTGTCCCGCAAAACTCAATGACAGGGGGGCGCTACCATCGTTCAACTATATGGTTTCCAACATGGCAAAAATCTGAACCAGCGATCCGGTATTGACGGTGGCGCCCCACTGTCAATGTCATCGACAGGACAGTCCAGTATTTTGGAACTATAGCCTGACCAGGAACATAAAAACCCTGGCATAGAGGCGCGTCAATTGCATTTGATAGTGCAACACTGAGTACAGTTGTACCTGTGTTAAATTAATAGACTAACTTTATGTATCAGGATTCAGGATTACGGGCTAATTTGATATTTTCATACATTAACGAAAAAATATTATTATAGGTAACCTGGTTTAAATAAATTAAATGAAACCATCAATCGAGCTGGTAGGATTTATTATATTATTCATCAATGATCAAATTCAGAACTTGAATATTCAACTGCAATGTCTGCTCATGAACGCTTCAAACTCGGTACTTCTTTCCCAATTCCATAAAATTCAACACGAAAGTGACAAAAAAAATTAAAATGTGTAGTTGAAACAAACCACAGCGTAGTGGACTGTACTATACGATAAACATGTCAGTCAATTTGACAACCTTTGTCGGAAACATTATTCAATGAAAATATTGTCCGAACCCTTAGTATTTCTCTTCGACCAATACTTTAACACATTGTAAACCACTTTTCTTTCACGACTATAAAAAGATTTTAGCAATTTAATTCACAAAATCAATTGCACACATTTAAAATAAAGTTTGTTTACACTTTGACAGCAATAGACTGACATGCAAGATGACATGTCTATGAAGTTTTCAGTTACTGTTGCCATTAAAAGAAATTAGTACCATTAGTTTTCCGCAACATGGCGAGGGTTTTTATGTTCCTGGTCGGGCTATATACCTATTTACGAATGTCAAAAACAGTGGTTTGCCAAGCGCTGTAGATTTTAACCAATGACGATAGATATAGTTCCAAAATACTGAACTGTCCTATGCATGACATTGACAGTGGGGCGCCACCGTCAATACCGGATCGCTGGTTCCGATTTTTGCCATGTTGGAAACCATATAGTTGAACGATGGTAGCGCCCCCCTGTCATTGAGTTTGGTGGGACAGTTCAGCGTGGGTCATCTATAGCGCTTTTTAGACGTCTTATTTATTTGACTCAAGTTTTTGTACCTGAATGTCTCCAACTTCCTCATTGGCTTGGCCCTAGAGCAATTCCAAGTATACCATCAATAAAAGCCTAATTAGAGTCATCAAACCTCTCAGTCATTCAATTAGAGCCATTAGAACTTCATAACTATGAGTTGTTTTCTATGTGTAAGCTGAGGACACGTGTCTCCAGCTGACACATCTGTATCTTCGTAAATATTTATGCTACGATAATGTATTATATCTCATAAATTAAANACACATAGAAAACAACTCATAGTTATGAAGTTCTAATGGCTCTAATTGAATGACTGAGAGGTTTGATGACTCTAATTAGGCTTTTATTGATGGTATACTTGGAATTGCTCTAGGGCCAATGAGGAAGTTGGAGACATTCAGGTAGTTTTTGTTCCAACTCTGCCCTCCATTTTTATCTTTAGCTTCATGGTGGCGACATGAAGCTAAAGATAAAAATGGGGGCCAGACTTGGAACAAAAACTTGAGTCAAATACCTACTTATCTCTATCTCGCTCTCTGTGGGCCGACCTCTCTTTTAGTGTGGACTGTAGTATTGCTATCTCCTTATTTAAATCTTCTAGTAAATTCTTTGAAATAGCCAATTCACTAACCAAATACAATCCCAATTCCTGGGAAATCGGTACCAAATCGGTAATATTGAGTTTCATTGACTTTGAGCAAATTTAATTTTTTTGTTTATTTAGAAAGAGAGAGTCTGCCCACAGAGAGCGAGATACGTAGGTTGTGCTTCAAGTACGTATTCGGAGTGTGGCCTTCATTTTTATCTATAGCTTCATGGTCACAAAGTGTCAAACTGTCAAAAGTGTCAGAATTCAGTCTGTTTTTTAGGTTTTTTTGGGGTTCAGCATAGCAGCCATAGAGAAAAGTAATACATGTTTGATTTGATGAATTAATTCGTTTCAATTATTTCTTTATTAATTTGACTTGCTCAGTGTTAATTTGGTGTTGTACTTGCTGCGACTTGTGGGCCACTTACAAAATTCTATAGTAGTTCCTTTCGCCGTAACAGGTTTGTGAGAAGTAAGTTAATATAAAATTTTGTAATAAAACTTGTTTTCGAAAGTTTAGTTCACGTTCACAGTCAGTAGCTCAGTAGGTAGGTTATTTATTTTAACACCCCGGTGTTTTTAAATTTTATAGTATTTGTCATCTTATGTACCGCTTATCAAGTAAATAAGTAAATGGATTTGATTTGATTTAATTATTTAAATGTTTGAAGAATAGTCTTTAACTTTATTACCAGTAAACTTAAAATATTGTCACATGGAAAGCCTTGTTTTTTTTATTTTTTGTATTTATTAGAGAATAAATTTTATAATAATACATTAACTTAAAATGACTCAAAAGTCTGTATTTATGTTATTTAAATTCTTACCTTCCAATCCAACAATAAATAATGTTTTTGTTCTTGATAATGAATGAGTTAAGATACTGAAACTTTTGCATCACTCTTCATACCTATTAAAGTTAATGTAGATAAGTTAAACAAGTGCTTTAAGCCTTGCATGAGAAGAACTTAATACACAAATACATAATAATATAATATTATAATAAAAATAATTGTGTTTATACTAACCCCGTAGGTACATTTTCCTTCTTGAGACAAAAACATCCACAACCTACAAAAAACCTTTGATGATGTATATTATCCATAATTTGTTATAGCAGTTTGTTTATGTGCTACTCAAGAGACCAAAATATGAGTAAAAGTTTTGTTTAGTCTGATTATGGAATGAGTATTTGAGTTGTAGAGTTGCCTATGCTAAAATGTTATAATTCCAGTCCTCTAAAATTACAAAGCAGCTGACAAGGCTTTAAAAGTTATAAAGTAGTAGTTAAAAGTATTTCTGTATTTTCTTTGTTCTATACTGTATTGAGCAACTATGGTTGACCTTTTATAATAATGGCAAGTTATGCTATTATATCTAGTTTGTTTCAATGGATTGTTGCAAATGAAATACTATTTACATAAGTGTTGTTAGATACTATAGATTTGGGCACGGTTTATTTTTCAGTACAATAATAAAACATTAATAAAATGTGCAATAAAAATAAACTGTGAATATGACGGAGACATTTTATTTTCGAACATATTATTCTGGTGCTGATATTGCATAAGTTGTTTGTCTTTATTTGTTTCAGATAACTGACGATAGTGCTTGAACTTTGACATTGATGTAAGACATTATTTTATGAGAACTGTCTCTTTAACTCCACTCGATAGTAGTCTTATGAAGAACATTGAACTTACCGGTCCTATACAAACATGGTTATTTTAAGATTTTTTGCGTCTGAAGCCTTTAGTGCTCATAAAACAAAAGAGATATTGCAGAAGTTGCAAAACATTGATACGGACATATCAGGGCTGTCAACAGAACTTTGTTACCATGTGGAGTTGGCCGATGGGTGTGATTATTTGAATATCAATCAAATTAAGATCTTACAGTGGCTTCTGAGTTCACCTTTACAGCCTCACGCCTTGTATAATGAATCAATCTACAAGATTGTCAGAGATAATCAGATTATTGTTGAAATTGGACCCAGGTAACTAATATTTCAATTAATTTATTACATAAGAAGTATTTTACTGTGCATGTTGACCCTTAAGATTTCTCTACTAGAAGAGGACTTGTGTTATGTTACAAGTAAAGTCAAGTAGACTTATTTATAAAATAATCATTATTCCAGGTTCAATTTCTCAACAGCTGACTCTAGTAATTCGGTCCAAATATGTGAAAGTGTTGGATTACGTGACATTGTTCGTCTTGAGGTATCTACCAGATATCTTATTTCATTCAATAAAGCTAAAAATGTGTCTAACAAGTTGTTTGAAGATTTGGCTGCGCCTTTACACGATCGGATGACCGAATGCATTTATACTAGTAAGAACTTGCCGAGAAAGAGTTTCAATGAAGGATTGCCCAAGGATCTGGAGGCTTGGTTTGTGGTGCCATTACAAAAAGAGGGTAGGGCTGCTATGGAACATGTCAATCAAAAGTTAGGTAAGCGTTAATTTTTTTATAAAATATTATTTCTAATTCATAATTTCTTAAATAGTGTGTTTATAACTATGGGGCTATTTATTTCAGGATTGGCATTTGACTCCTGGGACATGGACTTCTACATGGATCTGTTCGTAAACAAATTGAAACGTGACCCTACCAGCGTTGAGTTATTTGACCTTGCGCAGAGTAACAGCGAGCATTCGCGACATTGGTTCTTCAAGGTAACATATCTGTCTCAAAGTCCAGTAACCAGTTGATTGATTTATTAATAAAGTGGTCTTTATCTACTTGTTACTAAGTCATACATAATATTAACATGTATCATGCTTGAATATGTTTCTCTTCATGCTTTAAGAATGATCAGGTAGCCAATTTATGTTAAGCTATTTTTCAGGGCAAGATAATATTGGATGGCAAAGAAATAGACCAATCACTTATTGATATGGTAGCATCGACGCAAGAAACTTCTAACAATAATAATGTAATTAAATTCGGGGATAACAGCAGGTAATGAACAATTTTACGGGTCTATAATGTCACATCACTGATCAATTGACAGTAAATTAATGTACTATGAAGTATCCAAGTGGCTTTAAATGAAACCGTTTATTGTTACAGTGCCATAAAAGGTTTCAAGCATACGAAAATTCGCCCAACCAACGTAAGGGCCCCATCTCAAGTGATTTCAGAGGAGGTTGTGTCTGATATCATATTCACGGCCGAGACCCATAATATGCCCACCGCAGTGGCCCCATTCAGTGGGGCTACTACTGGTACAGGGGGGCGAATTAGGGACGTTCAGGGCGTAGGCAGGGGTGGCCATACTGTAGCAGGGACAGCCGGGTACAGTGTAGGCAATTTGCACATCCCAGGTAAGTGATCTAATGATATCTATATTTATAAAAGAGAATGGTCACTGATTAACTGACTGACTCACTCAGTCATCACGAAATCTCAGAAGCTACAAGTGCTAAGAGTTGGGGGCTCCTTTTAGAATGTAGGTGCTCACTAAGAACGGATTTTATGTAACTCCACCCCTAAAGGGTAAAACGGGACCCACGCGTACGAAGTCGCGGATCGCTAGTTTTTATGTGATTGTAAAAAGACAGAAAACACGTGACGAAAATATTTTTTTGTCTACAGGATATGAATTGCCATGGGAGGAGAAAGGATGGGAATATCCCAGCAACTTTGCCAGTCCGTTACAAATAATAATTGACGCCAGTAACGGTGCATCTGATTATGGAAATAAGTTTGGTGAACCTGTGATTACAGGTATTAATAATTAGAATAGATTTCAACATTCAGTCTTGTGTATAAAACCTTGGATTAAATGTGTGTCTCTTTTCTAGGATTCGTCCAAACGTATGGTTTGAAGAACGCCGATAATGTAAGAGAGGAGTTCGTGAAACCAATCATGTTCAGTGGCGGTATTGGATACATGCCCCATACTATGATTAAGAAGAATAAACCAGAAAAAGGTACAATCTCCCTTAAAGTTTCCTATAGACTTGTTATTACATGAGTTCATTCATACATTAATATGGATATTATTTTAGGAATGTTGCTGGTGAAAGTAGGAGGCCCAGTCTACCGTATCGGAGTTGGTGGTGGAGCCGCTTCCTCAGTGGCCGTTCAGGGTGGTGATTCAAGAGACCACGCTTTGGACTTTGGTGCTGTGCAAAGAGGTATAACGTCAATACTCTAATTTCTTTACCACACAGTGAAAGAAATCTAGACAATTCAGCTCATTCGTTGTCGTATCATGCGTCGTATTTCATGTGGAGTTTCAAGGTCAACATACAAGTAATAGAGAGAATAACTTGACGTCTTGTGTGTACAATCACGGTAATAATATCATACAGTATTGTAACTTCATATAAACAGACGAAACGAGCACTTTAATTCGAAATTCAAATCTCGGTATGCGCTCGGTATGCAAAAGTCGGGGGTGTCGCGAATGTGCCGAATGGACGTCGGTGGCCAAGTGTTAAAAATGACAAAACTGATTGAATTTGACTGACCGTCATTTACGATCAAATTGGTCAAAAACTAGTCAAATTGTCATTTTCAGTCAGTTTGATTTGAAATGAAAATTATATTGTATTAAACCAGCTTTTGCCCACGACTTCGCTCGGCCGAAATTAACGTACAAGATCATTATGATTATTAAAGTTTCAAAATTATTTAAGTAGTTTTAAATAAATTAAATCTACTAATCACAAAACAACACACATTTTTAACCTATTCCATTCACAAAGTATTTTGTTTGTCTAACTAAATAAAAAAATACAATAACAAAACTAGATAGAAATTCTAACTAGGCAGATGTAATTAAACTGGGTACTGTAGGTGGGCAGCCCTATCGCATGTTGTCATACTGTGACGTACCGCGCGACTTTTGACATTTATTTGAAAAATATGGCCGAGTTGGAATACTGTATAGATAGTATTACCGTGGTACAATGTACATGCGTAAACTTTATTTGGTGTCGTCAATTGTTATCCAATCATTTGTTTAAAATTATTGATTATTGTGTTGTAATTAAATGTTTTTGTTTTTAGGTGACGCTGAAATGGGAAATCGCCTCAATCGAGTGGTCAGAGGATGTTTGGAATCTGACATCAATCCAGTTGAATGTATGTCGATGATCATAATAACATATTACATCTTATTTGACTTCTAGGCATAAAAGAAATATCTAAAACAACATTTTATTTACAGCGATTCACGACCAAGGCGCCGGTGGCAATGGAAACGTCCTCAAAGAGTTGGTAGAGCCTGAAGGTGCTGTGGTCTTCACTAAGGAATTCCAACTTGGAGACCCGACCATTACTACTCTTGAACTTTGGGGCGCAGAATATCAAGAAAATGATGCTTTGTTGTGTAGTAAAGCTAACAGGCCCGTACTAGAAGGCAAGTACTTGTTTTTATTGAAGGGGCTATTTCAGCGTGCGTTTTTTCGGCGCTTATAAGCTTGTTTTTGGTAGCGCTATCCGCGTTTATTCAAGCAACA
Source organism: Ostrinia furnacalis (assembly GCF_004193835.3). Taxonomy (NCBI): domain Eukaryota; kingdom Metazoa; phylum Arthropoda; class Insecta; order Lepidoptera; family Crambidae; genus Ostrinia; species Ostrinia furnacalis. The sequence goes on along the minus strand of NW_021137151.1, from coordinate 173,392 downwards.
GCTGAGTTGACCCGGTGAACTTCCTACTGCCTATTATCAGAAATAGTGCAAGATTCTGATGGTGAAAGATTATTTCAAATAGATCCTGTAGTTTCGGAGTCTATTGAATACAAACAAACAAACAAATCTTTCCTCTTTATAAAATTAATGTAGATAAAAATAAATATGGAGGTTAATTAGCCTATGCAGGTAGCTGGTATGCTTTAAACGCAATCAAAACTATTCTAACTTACATCTTTGTTAATACAGAAATTTGTCGACGTGAAAGGTGCCCTGTGTCGTTCGTTGGAGAAGTCACTGGCGATGGTTTCATGAGCTTAGTTGAGGATTCATTCACTGATAAATACTTGGACAGAGCCACTAGACTGAAGCCAGAGTCAAACTCTAAAGTTCCCTATGACTTGCATTTGGAAGCAGTTTTAGGTAAGTTGATCTTTTTCTTGGCATTTTTCATAGTTATGTCGCGCAGCAAGTGTTAGGGTGATCAACAATTTGTATCTTGTATATTTTTGTCGCGCTGACAAAATGTGTGTATTCTTTATACAAATATTACATCAGTGTAAGTACGTGTTCGCCTCAACTTTAGTTGAGCGACCTATATCGATTCTGAAAAGGACTAAAACTTTTGCTCTTTAGTTTTTGGTTATTATCATATTTTCTTTGTTATGTTTTGTAGGAAACATGCCAAGAAAGACATTTGATTTGAAGAAGGAGAAGAGAACCAAACTGCCGCTGTCTTTGCCTAGCGATGTCACAGTTAAGAGCGCCCTCGACAGAGTTCTGAGACTCGTGAATGTGGCTAGCAAGAGATATTTAACTAATAAGGTAATTTAACTAACGATATAATTACACCACAAGTTAATTTTGTACGTCCAAAGAATAATAAACGCGCAATTAGAAATGGCAAAACACACAAAAGGTGTTGACATGTGTCGCGAAACGCAGGAAGCGAGAAATTAATACATCAACTAAAAAGTTAATGTATTCATTTCTCGTGACAAAAGTCACGTTTGCCGGTTACTGCTATTGAACGACCTTGAATTTTTTTAAATTATATTTTCAATCAAGTATTATAGAGTCGGCCTTCGGGTGCAACATATTAATTACTTACGTTTTCATATAAATGTATGAATGTTTCTTTTGAAATGACATTTCAAATACCCAACACCTGTCAATACACAAATCTTTACATAGCCTCCGTTGAACCTAGAAACTTAATATTTATTAAGATGATAATATGTAAATTAGCATAAAAAGTGACTTCTGATGATATTGAATTGTACTAGAGTGTATGTTAAATGAAACATATTTGTTAAAACGTTTTAACAACCATGTTTAAAGTAGCCCTACTTGTAGAAAAAGATTTAGAGGTAGATAGATAAAGATGTAATAAGAATGAACGTGAAACTTAATTCAAATAATATTTTTGCCAGGTGGACCGTTGCGTCACAGGACTTGTAGCGCAACAGCAATGCGTTGGGCCCTTACACACTCCATTAGCCGACTGCGCCATCATAGCTTTGTCTTACAACGAGCTGGTGGGATCAGCTACTTCAATCGGCACCCAGAACATTAAGGGCCTATTAGACCCTGCTGCGGGAGCGAGAATGTCCCTTGGTGAAGCTTTGACTAATTTGGTGAGTACATTTATCATCATCATCATTTCAGCCACAGGATGTTCACTGCTGAACAAAGGCCTCCCCCAATGACTTCTACATCGAACGGTTGGTAGCGGCCTGCATCCCTGCTACATTCATAATTTTTAAAAAGCCACATTTTGAGTTACAACACTGTTATACCTACTCGTATTATTATTAGTGCGATGTATAAGTTTTTAACTGCGCAAAAGATCGTTAACGTTTCCCAACCGGAAAACCAAGGCATTGTATTTATATTTGGACTCCTGTAACCTACACCATGTTGTTGCATATTCATATGAATATTCAATTGGTTGGTTGATATTTTTTTTATGTTTATTTGGAAAACCTACAACTCTTCTTACTAAGCAATACTTAGCATGTTAGGAGAACTTGTATTGATTGCGAAAAAATATAGTTTTGAAAGTATCTTGGTACAACTACATACCTTATGATGCAGTTATGCGTTGTTAGACATTTACACTGTCTGGCGAGATTACGGTCTAATCCATGGCATTGACCACATGTATATTATTTATAGGTGTTTGCCGGCATATCAGAGTTAGAAGATGTCAAATGCTCAGGCAACTGGATGTGGGGTGGCAAGACAGGCGTCGAAGGTGGGACTTTGGTGGTGGCCTGCGATGCCGTATGCGCCGCTATGAGGAAGCTCGGAGTGGCCATCGATGGAGGAAAAGACTCGCTGTCTATGTGCGCCTTTGTTGCGGGACAGAAAGGTAAATAAAGGGTCATTACTGTCTTGTCTTATAAGGAGTTGGTCGCATAATTATTTTTGATCCATATTACGAAAAGATGCTTAAAATCTAGGAATCTCAGGACAAGTCTTGGGTTGACTTACTTTCAAGCTTGAATCTATTTTCCGTTCCCGTCCTATAATTGGTCTAAATATTGGAATTCATCAAATAAGAAGCCTCGATATGTGCATGAAATTGAATTGAGTTGTCTTATTTGTAATACAAAAGTTTCATTCCTAAAAAAAGAAGTTGTTTTGCACTGTCGCATTGTTTTGACTTATCATTTATTTTGTTCCAGTGAAATCACCCGGTACTTTAGTGGTTTCAACTTACGCGCCCTGCCCGGACATCACGGTGAAAGTTGAGCCCGCGCTCAGAGCTGAAGGCTCTGCGTTGGTCCATGTTCCAGCTACACCAGGAAAATACAGGTTGGTTACAAAGTCACAGTCTTTTGCACCTTTCTATACACCCGTCTCTTTAAATCACCGAGTGTAAGAGAGAGAGAAAGATAAACGTATTAAGTGATAGAGCCTCTACTCCGAATTATCAATTTGAAACAGCCGTCTCAAGTTATCGAGAAATACTTGTATGAGTGAGAGAGACAGAATGTATCTAAATATGTATTTATGATGCAAAATTAACTAATTCGGACTTTTTGTAGACTTGGCGGTTCTTCGCTGGCGCAATGTTACAAACAGCTTGGAGACAACCCACCAGACCTAGACGACCCATTGGTTCTGAAGTCACTCTTCAAGGTTACACAAAAACTATTGAAAGGTATATCTTACTTCCAATATTGATGTTGTAAATTAGGGAATCGAAATAAAGGGTTTTAAAGAGAAAAAACCTAATTTTTTTTTACAGAAAATAAATTGCTATCTGGTCACGACATTAGCGAAGGTGGTTTCATAACCACAGTCTTAGAGATGGGCATTGGAGGTGTTCGCGGATTGAACATTGACTTGCAAGTCGAAAGCAACGTGTCTGCTATCGAGGCGTTGTTCAATGAGGAACTGGGCATCGTGGTCGAAGTGGCTCAGGCTGACTTGGCTTATGTACTCAACGAGTATAATAAGAACGGAGTGAAGGCTAAACATATTGGTAGCACGGGACAGTATGGAATGAAATCTAAGGTAAGTTATTTATTTATCTTTTTATTAAATCGTTTCAAGAGTGATGACATACATATTTGGTATATAGGGTGGAAACGATAAGTGATCTCACTCGATTATTTCTAAACTATACAAGATGTCGAAAAACTAGTTACTGATCAATAAATAGGTTACAGAATAAACTGGGTCTATCCGAAAATTCAATGTTTCCAGCTTAAATTGTCCTCTTCAGCTTTACCTAAAACTGCGTATTGACGCCTGATAAAACTATGTGCATTGCCTGATACATTATGTATAGGCGACATCACATTGAAATAAATACTGACACATATTATGTAGTTGCAACAAGCGCTATTTTACAACAAGATGGTATATTCTGATGTGTTCTCAACACGGTCATTTAGTTTTTATTTCCATTGCAGGTCAGTGTTAACGTAAACGGCGTTCAAGTACTGAACACGGAGTTGATCGATGTATTTAGGATGTGGGAAGAAACCAGCTATCAGTTGGAGTGTTTGCAAGCTAACTCTGACTGCATCAATGAAGAATGGAAAGGTACATCTTCAATGATTCAATCATAGAGTATAGAGTCGTTGGACTTTTATAAACATTTATTGCTTTCTACTTCACAGGTCTTGAGAAACGTAAAGGTGCGACATACAACGTCACGTTCGATCCTTCTGCAGCGATATTGAAAACCAAATCCGTTAAAGTGGCTGTACTGCGTGAAGAAGGTACTTTTTAGTTCAAGTTTGTCTAATTTTCATTTCAAAATAATTTATTTTTATAGAATATTCGACTCTATTTCTTAATACTAACTACTTATTATAGGAACAAACGGCGATCGTGAGATGATTGCGTCACTGATGATGGCGAACTTCGATGTGTTTGACGTCACGATGAGCGACCTTCAAAATAAGAAAATAACTCTGGACGCCTTCCAAGGACTCGTCTTCCCCGGTGGATTCAGCTACGCAGGTATATTTTTTGAATAAATAACTCTCCTAAACATATCTATCATCTAAGTAGTTCTGAATGTGAACCATAATGCAAGGCTTCAAAACTTCACCTAATTTTACAAGGAGGGTCGAGTCGCATTCATATAAAAAAAAATCTTCAGAAATACGTGAAATTTACCACTACTAAGCGTTATTTAATATTGGCTAGTGATTTTATCAATCGGGTCAAGGTCTCTAAATGTGTAAACATGTTCGTCCATGACGTCAAATTCTCGTAAACAATATTATCAATGAAAGTTGTATAAGATAGGCGGTTTGCATTATTTTGTCTTCTATTTGTTTAACTAATGAATTTGTGACGTATCTCCAAATGAAAGTGAGAGTCATTACGTGTGTGTGCCTTTATAAATGACCAATTAGAGAAAATACATATTTTTTGCAGATACGTTGGGTTCTGCCAAAGGTTGGGCGGCAGGTATCCTATTCTCAGAGTCACTGAGCGCACAGTTCGCTCACTTCAAAAACCGAAGTGACACTTTCTCGCTGGGCGTCTGCAATGGCTGCCAGTTGATGGCCCTTCTGGGCTGGATAGACCCGCAACAGCCGCGTAGAAACCAAGAGAAGGCTCAGATATTCCTGGATCACAATAGCTCCGAAAGGTATAGATGACCCACGCTGAACTGTCCCACCAAACTCAATGACAGGGGGCCGCTACTATCGTTCAACTGTATGGTTTCCAACATGGCAAAAATCGGAACCAGCGATCCGGTATTGACGGTGGCGCCCCACTGTCAATGTCATGCATAGGACAGTTCAGTATTATGGAACTATATGCTGTTTGCTTATTTCTTACTAACGTCAATTCATATTGAAATTGTAATATTGTCTTAAGCTGTTAAATGAATCATTTTGCACGGATGCACCCTTTAAAGTGAGTATAGACTAGATAAGAGCATTGCTATGTAATGTAACGTTCTTACGAGTGGTACAGTACAGGTGTACAACGTTTGGTTCGTGAAAAGATGACACTAACACTGACACCAGAACGTTTCACAGAGCGGTTCGTTATTCTGTTACAACTAAATGCTTTAGTTAGCCTATACTCACCTTTAGATAAAAAGAAACAGGCTATGTAATTTAAACTTAACTTAAACCAGGCCTGTTCATCTCCGCGAGTTTACATCGAAAACAAAACGCGCACGATGGCACCATACAGGATTGCTATTCGACAAGGCCTCACATACGAGCGAGCATTAACGCACGCACGCGTATTCTTGTGTATGATGGAAAAAAATAAAGAAAATGGTGTACTAAATACTGTGCAGTATTTAACTGCTGTATTTAAATAATAATAAAAACACAATGTACTTTTTTAAGTTGCCTGAAGACACTGAGAGGTAAATAAGTAGTTAATATTATTCATGATAATTCAAGCTAAATCATGTATTTCCTCCGCCATTTTCTGCAGTTTGGCACCTCACGTCACATCATTTTAGCGAAGTCAGCCCTGTAGCTACGGCGCAGTACCGATCACTGAAGTTTGGCAACAAAATGGTGCTTGACTCTTGAGACAAGCTAAATTACATCATATTGTTAATGATATTGAGCATACATTTTTTTAAATACCTTCGCGAAGTAAAACTTCTGTACGTGGTACTTATTATTATTCTGTGCTTAAACTAACGATCTGTTTAAACTTCAGATTCGAATGTCGTTGGAGCGCAGTAAAGATCACCGAAGAGCGCAAGCAAGATGTATGGTTCCGCGGAATGGGCGGCAGTGTGTTAGGAGTGTGGGTGGCCCACGGCGAGGGCAGGTTCACATTCGCCGACGAACTGGTGATGGACAAGGTGAAGAGGAACGGACAGGTCGCCATGCAGTATGTGGATGATGATGGAGCACCCACTGAGGTTTACCCGATGAACCCTAATGGAAGTCCAAGTAAGTTTTGTACTTTAAACTTTTGAAAAATGAATTATAATTATACCATAGAACAAAAATACAAATTATGTTGGTCTTTTACGTTTCCACGATCAAACTCAGAACCAATTTTGATCAATTTTTGTATAGAGATACTTGGTACTGTCACGGTTGGAGCTTTAGAGCCAGGTGACATGATTAGAATTTAGATTAGAAGTTAGATAAATAAAAGATGATTTAGGATAACAAGTAATTTATTTAGATTTAAAGAAGTGAGAGACCTTAAGGGTGTGGGTTGTCGAGCAAACTATCGTATCGCACGAGATTCGTCACCGGTGGTAGTATATTCAAACCACTGTCCTCGCTAGCGCTGATGGTGATGTGGTTTGGTTCTTCGAGATGGTAGGCCCGCAGAGTCGCCGACGCGCCAGACGGTTAGGGCCGTACGCACTGTGGTGTAGGGCCACTTAGAGTGTGCGCACGGGCCGTCCGACACGGCAGGCAGCTCTGCCGGGTTGAAGAGCCAGGTGGTAGGATCGGCAGTGGTGACCATGCATGGTGTAGTAGGTAGAAGAAGATGAAGGTGGAGATGAACGTGAGCGTGAACCCTGCAAATCAAAGCGGACACTAAAGCAGTTGCTAGCTTTTGTCCGTTTGACTGCGACATCAAAATACTAGCGAAGCAGATGGAATGATTTTGGTAATAAATGGTGATGTAATGATGTGGCAGTCAAACAGAATTACAGTAGTGAAAGGTGAAGTGAAGTAGGCAGAATATTAAATTATGTAGGTAGAAAATAATTTAGCATATCATCTATGTAGACAATTAATTTAGAATAATTATAACAAGTAGAATAAGATTAAAATAGTTCAATTTAGCAAATTAAATAGAATTTGGAATAAGTGTCGTTACAGTACGAACAAGGTCATTTAAAGGTCATGACGTGTCGATGTCATTTCATAAAATATTTAGTTTATTTATTTAATCATGTAGTAAGTTGTAAAATAATAATATTAAGAAGTTATAGAAATAGGAAATTTGTATGAAATGACACCGAGCACATGGATAGCACATTTCAAGAACAAAATGGCGGCTAGGCACTTACATTTAGGACAAGTATAAAATCTAAGCGTTAAAAATACTTTTGCAACACTCACCCGGTAGCGGGGTTCACCAATACGCGATTACATTTTAGTTTCTAAGATATTATGTACATCGCGGGTCCGGCGGTGACGGACAGCGATACGTCCGTGCTCACTAACGCTCTGGCTCGGACTAGGAGACGCGGCGGGAGCATCGCGGCCGTAGGCGCGTCGCTTGCGCATGCATAAAAAACAGTCCGCCCGCTCGACAGAGAACAAAAGAAATATTGAACAACTTGTTTCGCGCGGGTTTGCTTGTAGATTTATTATTTTATTTATTTTATTAGTGTAGAACAATATGAATTATTTAATTAAGTTATTTAGTTAGGTAGTTTACGTAGATTTAGATATATTATTATTTAAGTTTATTTATTTAGGTAGATAATAGTAATTAAATTAGAATTTAGATCTAAGATAAAGATCAGCGGTAACGCTAACCGTTACATATCCCCCTTTTTACGGTAGGATTTTACCTAAGGAAAATCCGCTATCTTAACTGTACTAGCTAATCTTGAGTCTGACTAACAAAATAAACATTTTAGGTCTGTTTACTTGCAACCTGACGTACAGAGTATATGATTTTTAGTAGATCTCATAATACTCACAAGATTCATTAAGTTAAGATTTAGAGAAAGTCATAAGATAACTATAAATTAAATGAAGAGGTCGGTATATTATCTGTAGGGTAGACTACAGCTAATTACAAGTATGCGCAGTTGTTTAGCAACTGCTGCACCCAACAACTTCGTATCTTAAGTCCTAAGCAATGCAAAGAGGTACTTAGTAGAGTGTACCTTGCAATCCATTTTAGATGGTGCGTCAGACAAGACAGTTAAAAATAGTTTTAGACTATAATTAAGGTAGATTTTCAAAGATAGGTTTAAGAAATATCAGTAGGTTAGATACGAGTAGGTCTAATAAATTGTTTATTTTTAGTATTATTTACAATTTATTATTTAATTTAATAGTTTAATTATAAGTACCACTTTTAGTTACAAGTTAAATTTATATTTTAGTTAGAATTACCGAGTACGTAATATAAAAAAAATACTAGGTAGGCACGCGGGTGTGTGTTGCAAATTACACAATAAGACAGTAATCATTACAATTTAGTTTAACAAAATCTATGTGTGGTAGGTAGTAGTAAAAGTTAAATTATATTACCAAAGGTAGGTAGAATTTAGTTAATATTATAAAATGTAGGTAGATACATTTTATCTTTAAGGAAATTATAGTAGGTAGAATAGTGTAGCTATTCTCCACAAAAATTACAAGTTTAGTAGTACCACACAGATATTACAATATTAGTTACAATCTTATAACTAAGTTATTTGAATGCCAACACCAAGAATAACCATTTATTACAAGTAAAACTCACCGGTAACGTCTCAAGTGCGATAGGATAGACCGGTATGGGCGCCAATGTCACGGTTATGCGCTTTAGAAGCAGTGACATAATAGAATTTAGATTTAGTTTAGCCCCACGTTGGGCGCCAANATATTGTTCGAACCCTTAGTATTTCTCTTCGACAAATACTTTAACACATTGTGAACCACTTTTCTTTCACGACTATAAAAATATTTTAGCAATTTAATTCATAAAACCAATTGCGCACATTTAAAATAAAGTTTGTTTACACTTTGACAGCAATAGACTGACATGCAAGGTGACATGTCAATGAAGTTTTCAGTTACTGTTGCCATTAAAAGAAATTAGTACCATTAGTTTTCCGCAACATGGCGAGGGTTTTTATGTTCCTGGTCAGGCTATAGTTGTTGATAGGCGTATTGCATTTGTTTTTTATTTGTTTAACTAATGAATTCGTGACTTATCTCCAAATGAAAGTAAGAGTTATTACTTAGGTATGTGATGTGAACCTTTGTAAATGACCAATTAGATAAAATACGTATTTTTTTCAGATACATTGGGTTCTGCCAAAGGTTGGGCGGCAGGTATCCTATTTTCTGAGTCGCTGAGCGCACAGTTCGCTCACTTCAAAAACAGAAGTGACACTTTCTCGTTGGGCATCTGCAATGGCTGCCAGTTGATGGCCCTTCTAGGCTGGATAGACCCACAACAGCCGCGTAGAAACCAAGAAAAGGCTCAGATATTCCTGGATCACAATAGCTCGGAAAGGTATGCTGTTTGATTAATTCTTACTAACGTCAATTCATATTGAAATTGTAATATTGTCTTAAGCTGTTAATGAACCATTTTGCACGGATGCATACTTTAAAGGGTTAAAGTGAGTATAGACTATATTAGAGCATTGATATGCAATGTAACGTTCTTACGAGTGGTACAGTACAGGTTTACGACGTTTGGTTCATGAAAGGATGACACTAACACTGACACCAGAACGTTTCACAGAGCGGTTCGTTATTCTGTTACAACTAAATGCTTTAGTTAGCCTATACTCACCTTTAGATACAAAGAAACAGGCTATGTAATTTAAACTTAACTTAAACCAGGCCTGTTCATCTCCGCGAGTTTACATCGAAAACAAAACGCGCACGATGGCACCATACAGGATTGCTATTCGACAAGGCCTCACATACGAGCGAGCATTAACGCACGCACGCGTATTCTTGTGTATGATGGAAAAAAATAAAGAAAATGGTGTACTAAATACTGTGCAGTATTTAACTGCCTAAATAATAATAAAAACACAATGTACTTTTTTAAGTTGCCTGAAGACACTGAGAGGTAAATAAGTAGTTAATATTATTCATGATAATTCAAGCTAAATCATGTATTTCCTCCGCCATTTTCTGCAGTTTGGCACCTCACGTCACATCATTTTAGCGAAGTCAGCTCTGTAGCTACGGCGCAGTACCGATCACTGAAGTTTGGCAACAAAATGGTGCTTGACTCTTGAGACAAGCTAAATTACACCATATTGTTAATGATATTGAGCATACATTTTTTTAAATACCTTCGCGAAGTAAAACTTCTGTACGTGGTACTTATTATTATTCTGTGCTTAAACTAACGATCTGTTTAAACTTCAGATTCGAATGTCGTTGGAGCGCAGTAAAGATCACCGAAGACCGCAAGCAAGACGTATGGTTCCGCGGAATGGGCGGCAGTGTGATAGGAGTGTGGGTGGCCCACGGCGAGGGCCGGTTCACATTCGCCGACGAACTGGTGATGGACAAGGTGAAGAGGAACGGACAGGTCGCCATGCAGTATGTGGATGATGATGGAGTGCCTACTGAGGTGTACCCGATGAACCCTAATGGAAGTCCAAGTAAGTTTTGTACTTTAAACTTTTGAAAAATGAATTGTATACCATAGAACAAAATACAAATTATGTCAGTCTTTTATGTTTCCACGATCAAACTCAGAACCAATTTTGATCAATTTTTGTATAGAGATACTTGGTACTTATTACTAGGCTACCTTTTGAAATAGAAAACAATTTTAAAGGGGAAGTATTTCGCTCTCCATAAAAACTATTTGTTACATGATGGATATTATTTTCATGATCGCGTTTCCCATTCGCAACGCTTATTTCGAACTCAAAACGAGATTAAAGCTAGTTTGATGAAAGTAATCACATCACCTCCTTACTATTTATAGATAGTGCCATCCACGAAAACGCGCCCAACCATTCTTCCGCTAATGTTTGAGTGTCATCAGTACACGCTAAATTATCCATGAGACCTCACCGAAAATTTGTGGCGCGCGTCTTCGCGGACGGCATGATTTATGCCGGCGGTTTCTTTTTTTTCTACTTTATTCAAAGTCAAAATTTCTTTATTTGTTTAGGACTAATAAATAGTTCTTACAAATCGTCATTTTGCTCTTAAGGAGCCTCTACATGTCTCATAATCTTTTTACCCTACCAGCGCTTCGAGACCAACATTTGGCAAGTGCTGAGAAGAAGCGCCGCAACAAACTCAGTCACCACTGTCTGCCGGTTAATATAAATAAATAGAAATAGCAGTAGTAGGTACATTCGATTCAGGAGCAGTTCACTGAATTTACCATGCATTCTTGTATAGTGTATAATGGGTATACAAAATTGCGTGGTATATTAAACAAGGTAGTGACGTGCTAATATCTAGACTTACAGATTACTGAACACCTTGTACCTACTACCCTTTATTGTTGGAACTTCTGTATAATTGCGAAGTGAATAAATGAATATGAATATGTCTCGAAGCGCTGTTAGGGCCCAAAAGATAAGGAGACATGTAAAGTGCCCCATAAGGGCTACCTTTTATTTTTTTATTTTTTGACGTTCATAAGTGCCACTTGTGGTCTAAACTGAATAAATAAATAAATATCCTTGGACATTTTACACTGCGCCGCTAGCCCCAAACTAAGCAAAGCTTGTACTATGGGTACTAGACAACGGATATAAACATACTTAAATACTTTTTTTTTTGTAAATACATACATATTATAAATAGTAAACACCCAGTCCAATACAAACAAATATGTTCATGCACACAAATGTTTGTACTGTGCGGGAATCGAACCCGCAACCTCCGGAATAGTAGTCCGATTCGAACCACTACACCAAACGGCCGACTAATATATAAATGATTTTGATTTTTGATTCTTCACTCCACAGTGGGCATCGCCGGAGTGCGTTCCCCCGACGGGCGCCACATTGCCATGATGCCGCACCCCGAGCGCTGCGTGCTGCGCTGGCAGGCCGCCGCCCCCGCGCCCGCCGCGCCCGCCCCCGCCCGCGCCTCCAGCCAGGCGTCACCGTGGGTCAGACTGTTCCAGAACGCGTACACATGGTCTACCAGCCAATAAATAAATCGCTGTAATTTGTAACGAAATGATAGGTATTCTGACACACAACTGTGGGTCTAGACAAAGTGCACTTTTTGATCGAATCGAAAATCGAATCCGTCAAAACTCCATACAAAAAAAAGGCTTTTCGACTGGTTTGCGATTAAAATGTGCACTTTGTCTAGACCCACTGGGTAGTTGACACCAATGACGCGTAAAAGTGTATTTTTTGATGGGTGACGTCTCGCTTCCTATCTTACACCTCGAATATATCAACTGTATGGTTTGTGTCGCCATGATGCCGCACCCCGAGCGCTGCGTGCTGCGCTGGCAGGGCGCCGCCCCCGCGCCCGCCGCGCCCGCCCCCGCCCGCGCCTCCAGCCAGGCGTCTCCGTGGATCAGACTGTTCCAGAACGCGTATACTTGGTCAACGAAGCAATAAATTGTTCCAGAACGCGTATACTTGGTCAACGAATCAATAAATTGTTCCAGAACGCGTATACTTGGTCAACGAATCAATAAATTGTTCCAGAACGCGATAGGCATTTTGACACCACCGCAGTTGGGTAGTTGATACCAATAACGCGTAAAAGTGTAATTTTTGGTAGTTGTTGTCTCACTACCTATTTTATTTTATTTTTTGCCTCGAATAAGTACGAATATAGACGGTTTAACCGTTTGGATCGATTATTCTGAATCTCGCCGTTTTATATTGAAAAATCTCTCCTTAATTGGTAAATTACCTCATTTTATCAATTAGAACTGGCTGAAAACTTGATATGACTGAAATTTAGAGGGACCAAAATAATAATTTTGTACGTTATACTTAGCATACTTTCTTAAGTTATTTTTTATCAAAAGATGTTGATTATAATCATGTCTTTAGTTTTACAATCGTTGTATGATTTGATGTTTACTATAAAAATATTTTTGTTTTGTATACGTTGTTGTGTTGAGTTTATAAGAACTGGAAATGGTTATGTAAGGTTATTATGAATTAAAATGTGCCAAGTTAAACCTAGTATTAAGAAAAAATAGGAGATCTTTTATTACTGTTGTGCGTTGTGTTTTTTAAATTTTGCTTTAAAAAAATTATATCTGATATTTGTCTGTATTCTTCTAAAGAACAATTTGTCAAATTCCTACGTTTAAGGTTTATCATATTTAATATCCATTTTGCATTTTTACTGTATCTGTGATGGATAAGTTGCCTTTACCAGTGAGATGTCTTCCATAAAACATTCCATAAAGTTCCAACAAAATTTTTGAGGCGCTATTTTATGCATTTTAAATCATAGTTCGAGTTAAGATAAATATTTTTATTATTAAGTGAGTTTTCCAATAAAACTTGATGTTTTATATTATTTTGTGTTTAAATTATAACCCTTGATCAGTTAATATACTCTGTAAAGTCTGTAAGTAACGCATAATTATAATTTTTATGTAAAATGGCATAATATCGTAACAGTGATATCATATTTACTGATGATTACGAAATGAATTATTTTATCGCATCTTGCGAACGAAAAATAACTATAGGAAGTTTCTAAAATAAGAGCTTTCAACATCTATTATTTTAGCACATTGCACTTTTGTGGGCGTGGTGAGTGAAAGAGACAATGCTCTACCAGTTCATAATGATATTTTAAATTTTTGGTATCTTGTAATTTGTCCGAATTTGTTATATTTGTAAGGGTCAACTGTAATCTTATTGTTTATCTAGTCAGACCGAGGTGTCAAGGCCTTTTGTAACCATTGACTTTTGGCTTATAAATATGACATCATGATATTAAAATTACAATAAATAAACAGATAAATCCTTGGGGGAGGCCTTTGTCCAGCAGTGGACGTCATTTGGCTGAAACGAACGAAACAGATTTTATATTAAGTCTACCCCCGGTCTGGGTCTATCATATGACTTTATTTGTAACGTACTATGCAAGCGTCTTGTGAAATTGGCGCACAAGTTGTCGTATTGATTATTTTCCATGATGAAATTACATTTATCTTTTGGTATGAGATAAAAACTCTTTTTGTTTTGTGAATACTTACACTACTTAATTACTGTTACAGCTGATAAAAAGCTTTTATAGGTAATTACATAATTTACAGACCGCCACGTTTATTTGTTACAAATTGATCACTTCTTTACTGATAAGAGGTCATCGTTAAACCATGCAATACGCAAAGCGATACTACTTTGTTTAATTATGTTTGCCTATTATCTAGTTATCTTGAGCCCGGAATGCTTTGACCCCTGTATCAGTAGTCCTCAAGTTGTTGTCTTCGCAAGACATACAATGGCCATTTAGATATAACCAATATAAATTTAATTATTTTTTAAAATGCATAAGTTTTTAAAAGACAGCGTTCTCCTGAAGAGATCAGTGGATAGTCTCCAGAAAAATGTTAGAAACGTGAAAAATGTTCCGTTGAAAAGTGTTCGCAGTGTGACCACGACAAGTTTTAATTCGGATAATTTGTTCCCCGAAAGGGCAGATTTTCCGGGAAGGCATATAGGGCCGCGAGATCAAGATGTGGTGACTATGTTAGATTTGCTGGGCTATAAGGTTGGTATAAAATATTTTTTTATTTTAATGTTATAATTAACGAAATGATCATTTACAAAATGTCCTAATGCATGTATTATCTCCCAGTGATTATGGGTGATTGAAGACCATTTGATAATGAAATCCGCCAGATGGCAATACGTAGACGCGGGGTCCAAATGCTGCATGATTGGTTATTTTTGACATGACATTGACAGATATGTCAAAATCCACCAATCACGCAGCAGTCAGACCCCACATCCACGTCCCGCCATCTAGCGGATCTTTCATTCGCGAAAACCCTCATTATTTAAATTACAGAGCTTAGACCGGCTGACGGACGATGCAGTACCGAAGAAAATTCAACTAGAGGGTCTTATGAACATTTCTGAGCCCATAAGTAAGTTAACATCTAAACTATTAAGATAAAATTAAAATTAATTGTTAAAATACTCCTATATTTATTATCCTACTCTAATTTTCAGGCGAATATGATCTCATCGAGAGAGTGCGCAAAATTGCTGAGAAAAATCAAATATGGCGGTCATATATTGGCATGGGATACCACAACTGCTGTGTCCCACACACCATTATGCGGAATATGTTCGAAAACCCTGGATGGTAAATATTAATACAAACCATTTGCTTTGTCATTAAGAATTATTTATTTTTAATTAGATAAACACAATATTTGTTTGCTTATTTTAGGACTACTCAATACACACCTTATCAGCCCGAAATCGCTCAAGGCAGATTGGAAAGTTTACTCAACTACCAAACGATGGTCAGCGATCTTACTGGTTTGGATGTTGCTAACGCGTCTCTATTAGACGAAGGCACTGCAGCTGCTGAAGCTTTATCTCTTTGCCACAGGTATGATTGGTGAAAATCAAAAATATCTCTTGAGTACATCCCAACTAATATTATAAATGCGAAAGTAACTCTGTCTGTCTGTCTGTCTGTTACGCTTTCCCGCTTAAACCTCGCAACCGATTTTGATGAAATTTGGCATAGAGATAGTTTGAGTCCCGGGAAAGAACATAGGATAGTTTTTATCCCGGTTTTTGAAACAGGGACGCGCGCGATAAAGTTTTTCTGTGACAGACAAAATTCCACGCGGGCGAAGCCGCGGGCGGAAAGCTAGTTATGCATAAGTTCCACTTTGTATTTTTTCCAATAATATTTATTTTTCAGACATAACAAAAGAACCAAGTTCGTGGTATCCGAACGACTGCACCCACAGACTTTAGCCGTCGTGCAGACTCGTCTGGATGCCTTAGGACTGGAAGTAATGGTGGTGCCAGATGTAAGACAAGTCGACTTCGCGCAGAGAGATATCTCAGCTGTACTCCTACAATGCCCAGACACCAGGGGCTTGGTGTACGATTATTCTGGATTGGCAGCTGCGGCTCAAGAACACGGGGTCAGTTAGTTAAAATATGTTTGTAACTCTAGACTTTTAAGGCTCAAAGATAATAATAATAAGCAATTATAATTTTATTTCAAAACTCCCGTCCATTGTAATATAGGGGCCTGTTAAGAAGGAGGGCAGGCGAGGGCAACTGATACCCTGAATATTTATAAGAGCAGAAGGTCTAATTTGTCTACCCCCTGCGTCATATTACCCCCCTGGCCCAAAAGATGGTAATGACCATGTTGACATATTAACCTAAACATTACTGTATCTATGCTGTATGGTCAGATTTTACCTTCTTGTATTCTAAATCTCAGGCTTGAATTTTTTTTTCAGACATTGGTCGTGGTAGCAACAGACCTCTTAGCTATGGCGTTATTGAGGCCACCAGCGGAATGTGGTGCAGCGTTAGCAGTTGGGACCTCCCAGCGCCTTGGAGTTCCTCTGGGTTATGGTGGCCCTCACGCTGGGTTCTTTGCCGCTGAACATGCTTTGGTCCGATTAATGCCGGGGCGTATGGTTGGCGTAACAAGAGACGCTACAGGACGAGATGCATACAGGTTATTACTCGATTCTAAACTTTATGTTAATGGGATAAAAGTCTAAAGTAGGTAATTTTACAAAAGTCTTGATACTTTCGTTTCAGATTAGCCCTTCAAACCAGAGAACAGCATATCCGACGTGATAAAGCGACTTCAAACATCTGTACAGCGCAAGCTTTACTCGCTAACATGTCTGCTATGTATGCAGTCTATCATGGACCCCAAGGACTGAGAGATATCGCCACGCGTGTACACAATGCTACGCTTGTCCTCGATCATGGTATGTATTACTAAATGATAAGGTATATTTTGCATTTAAAATTCAAACTCATTAAAATTACACATTACTTTTACAGGCATCAGACAACGTGGTCACAAGCAAACCAACGACGTTTACTTCGATACTCTCCACGTGGTACCATCTTCTGATCATAGTGCGAGTGACATAAAAGCTCGTGCTCAAGCGAAAAAGATAAATTTGAGGTACTTTGACGACGGCGCTGTCGGAGTGGCCTTAGACGAAACGACGACTATGCAAGATGTTGACGATTTGCTGTGGCTCTTTGACTGCCAAAGTGTTAAAGAGGTATTTATCAAACTAAATAAGGAGGATTCAAAATGGTTAAACAGTTTGCAAAATTATTATTCCATCGTTTGTTTTTTTCACAGGTATCCAAAGGTGACGTCACATCGTGCAGCATATTGAAAGGTCCCTTCAGAAGAACTTCGCCGTATCTTACGCATCCTGTATTCAACATGCACCACTCTGAGACCAGAATAGTCAGATATATGAAACGATTGGAAAACAAGGACATATCACTCGTCCACTCGATGATACCTTTGGTAAGAAAATAACTTTAGTTGCACCTCATTTTTTGTCTATTACATAAAAAATATCCAATCCAAAAATGAGTGGTTTATTGAAAACCCAACCGAATTGAAAACCTCCTCCTTTTTCTAGAAGTCGGTTAAAAGGATGCTTTTTCGCAGGGTTCCTGTACAATGAAACTCAACTCCACAACAGAAATGATGCCTTGCTCGTTCAAGCATTTCACCGATATCCACCCATTCGCTCCCCTTGAACAATGCCAGGGTTACCATACGCTGTTTGAAGAGTTGGCGAGTGATCTATGTGCGATTACTGGATACGACCGAGTGTCTTTCCAACCCAACAGGTAAGGCAAGGCAGTTCGTGATTATTTAGTCATATCATTAAACTGATCAGTAGTTTGCTACTGATCATAGTTTACGAATATTAATGAAGCCATTATGTTAAGGTGAAACCATGGAAGTCGAAGTGGAGTTTTTCTATAAGCTGTCAAAGCGGATTTCCATAGATGCTACATACAGCCATAATACGATGTAATGTAACGAACGAAATCTGATGACAAAAAGTAGTCACTACTTCACAAACTCAGTGGATTAATTTTTAATGATTTCCTCGTTTACGTCTTTGAATCTGCCAAAAATGTTTCGTGTTCCTGGCGGCAGAATCAGAAAACCTAATGAAAATAAAACAATTTTCAGCGGTGCCCAAGGCGAATACGCCGGTCTCCGCACCATAAAACGCTACCACGAGTTCCGCGGCGACACCGGCCGGAACATCTGTTTGATCCCGGTCAGCGCGCACGGGACCAATCCGGCGTCTGCGCACATGGCCGGCGCAGGGTTCCTGTACAATGAAACTCAACTCCACAACAGAAATGATGCCTTGCTCGTTCAAGCATTTCACCGATATCCACCCATTCGCTCCCCTTGAACAGTGCCAGGGATACCACACGCTGTTTGAAGAACTGGCGAGTGATCTATGCGCGATTACTGGATATGACCGAGTGTCTTTCCAACCCAACAGGTAAGACAAGGCAGTTCGTGATTATTTAGTCATATCATTAAACTGATCAGTAGTTTCCTGGTGATCATAGTTTACGAATATTAATGAAGCCATTAAGTTAAGGGGAAACCATGGAAGTTGAAGTGGAGTTTTTCTATAAGTTGTTAAAGCAGATTTCCATAAATTCTGCATACAGCCATAATAAAATGTCCTAACGAACGAAATCTGACGACAAAATGAAGTCACTGAGTTTCTTGTGCTGCTTCTTCTCAGCACTGGCCTATTTATTGTCCTGAAGCAGTGGTAGGGTTAATATTGGGACGTGTAAAAGTGCTTTTTAAAAGCCTGTTTGCAAAAATAAATAAGTTTTATAGTTTTACTACTTCACAAACTCAATGGATTAACTTTTATTGATTTCCTCGTTTAATTATTGGTCCTTGAATCTACTAAAAATGTTTTGTGCCCCAGGCGGCAGAATCAGAAAACCTAATGAAAATAAAACAATTTTCAGCGGTGCCCAAGGCGAATACGCCGGTCTCCGCACCATAAAACGCTACCACGAGTTCCGCGGCGACACCGGCCGGAACATCTGCCTGATCCCGGTCAGCGCGCACGGGACCAATCCTGCGTCTGCGCACATGGCCGGGATGCGAGTGTGCGCGATACGCGTCACGCCGTCCGGGGATATTGACATGGAGCACTTGAAGGATATGGTAGGGGTTATACAGGGTGGAAACGATAAGTGATCTCATTCGATTATTTCTAAACTATACAAGATATCGAAAAACTGGTTACTGATCCTAAAAGTGCTTCACGAGCTCTATCCAACGGTACCAAAATAGGTTACAGAATCAATTGGATCTATCCGAAAATTAAATGTTTTCATCCTCCATACTAAATGTATGCCAGCCAAACAAAATTAGAAGTATTAATTTTTTTTATTAAACAATAAACACTTAAAATTAACTCGTAAATTGCATTCTTATTTAAAATTATTCATGGAAAACATTGGTTTTAGGCTTTACTTGCTATAATATTATCAAGACATGAGTGCCATGACTGTGGCTGTACTAAATGTATGGAAGCTGGAAACATTGAATTTTAGGATGGATCCAGTTAATTTTGTAACCTATTATTGGTATCGTTGGATAGAGCTCGTGAAGCACTTTTAGAATCAGTAATCAGTTTTTCGATATCTTGTATACTTTAGAAATAATCGAGTGAGATCACTTAACGTTTCCACCCCGTATTTACTTATTTATTGAAAAAGTACCTCGATTGGTAAGCCACGAGTTCCGCGGCGACACCGGCCGGAACATCTGTTTGATCCCGGTCAGCGCGCACGGGACCAATCCGGCGTCTGCGCACATGGCCGGGATGCGAGTGTGCGCGATACGCGTCACGCCGTCCGGGGATATTGACATGGAGCACTTGAAGGATATGGTAGGGGTTATACAGGGTGGAAACGATAAGTGATCTCATTCGATTATTTCTAAACTATACAAGATATCGAAAAACTGGTTACTGATCCTAAAAGTGCTTCACGAGCTCTATCCAACGGTACCAAAAATAGGTTACAGAATCAATTGGATCTATCCGAAAATTAAATGTTTTCATCCTCCATACTAAATGTATGCCAGCCAAACAAAATTAGAAGTATTAATTTTTTTTATTAAACAATAAACACTTAAAATTAACTCTTAAATTGCATTCTTTTTAAAATTATTCATGGAAAACATTGGTTTTAAGCTTTACTTGCTATAATATTATCAAGACATGAGTGCCATGACTGTGGCTGTACTAAATGTATGGAAGCTGGAAACATTGAATTTTTGGATAGATCCAGTTTATTATGTAACCTATCATTGGTACCGTTTGAAAGAGCTTGTGAATCACTTTTAGAATCAGTAATCAGTTTTTCGATATCTTGTATAGTTTAGAAATAATCGAGTGAGATCACTTAACGTTTCCACCCTGTATTTACTTGTTTATTGAAAAAGTACCTCGATTGGTAAGCCACGAGTTCCGCGGCGACACCGGCCGGAACATCTGCTTGATCCCGGTCAGCGCGCACGGGACCAATCCGGCGTCTGCGCACATGGCCGGCATGCGAGTGTGCGCGATACGCGTCACGCCGTCCGGGGATATTGACATGGAGCACTTGAAGGATATGGTAGGGGTTATACAGGGTGGAAACGATAAGTGATCTCATTCGATTATTTCTAAACTATACAAGATATCGAAAAACTGGTTACTGATCCTAAAAGTGCTTCACGAGCTCTATCCAACGGTACCAAAAATAGGTTACAGAATCAATTGGATCTATCCGAAAATTAAATGTTTTCATCCTCCATACTAAATGTATGCCAGCCAAACAAAATTAGAAGTATTAATTTTTTTTATTAAACAATAAACACTTAAAATTAACTCTTAAATTGCATTCTTTTTAAAATTATTCATGGAAAACATTGGTTTTAAGCTTTACTTGCTATAATATTATCAAGACATGAGTGCCATGACTGTGGCTGTACTAAATGTATGGAAGCTGGAAACATTGAATTTTTGGATAGATCCAGTTTATTATGTAACCTATCATTGGTACCGTTTGAAAGAGCTTGTGAAGCACTTTTAGAATCAGTAATCAGTTTTTCGATATCTTGTATAGTTTAGAAATAATCGAGTGAGATCACTTAACGTTTCCACCCTGTATTTACTTGTTTATTGAAAAAGTACCTCGTTGGGTAAGCCACGAGTTCCGCGGCGACACCGGCCGGAACATCTGCTTGATCCCGGTCAGCGCGCACGGGACCAATCCGGCGTCTGCGCACATGGCCGGCATGCGAGTGTGCGCGATACGCGTCACGCCGTCCGGGGATATTGACATGGAGCACTTGAAGGATATGGTAGGGGTTCTATTTTATTGTTTATTGAAAAGTGTACTTCTATTGTCAATTGGTTATACTACCTCTTGCACCTTCTCTTCATCATTTGATTATGCTCAGTTATTATTACGATTCCACTATAGAAGAAGCCAGCAAAGAGAGCTGTGCAATAAGTAGATACTGTTGTCAGTATAAAACAACTTTACTCAGTCCATTTTTACGACCCTTTAGAATTTGAACCAAAGTTGTACGAAGTTCTATAAATAACTTATGTGGTATTTAGTTTCTCGTGTCTTGTAGTGTTAGGTTATTGCTTACCGGCCAGCTTCTAAACCAGTGGTTCTTAACCGGTGGTCCGCGGACCACTGGTGGTCCCTGGAGGCATTCCAAGTGGTCCGCGAAGACATCGTAATAAACAAGTGACGTGACGTGATGACCTCAACATCATGGGGGGCACCAGACCATTCTGGGGTGTCTTACCTCCCCGCTACTACGCCGCCACTGTGTGTGGTCCCTGACAAGAAAGAAATTAGGTAAAATGGTCCCTCATGACATAAAGGTTAAGAACCACTGTTCTAAACTATCGGGTCATTGTAAATTGCTGGCCGTCATTAAACGTTACTGAAAGAAGATGATCGAAGACGCCAAATTCATCTCTGCATAAGCATTAATAAAGTTTTTGTTTATTTTTCTCCATAGGTCGAGGAGCATAGCGCGAACATTTCCTGCCTGATGCTGACGTACCCGAGCACATTCGGCGTGTTCGAGGAGCGCGCCGCCGACGTGTGCGCGCTCGTGCACAAGCACGGCGGGCAGGTCTACCTTGACGGGGCTAATATGAACGCGCAGGTAAGACTGATAAGAGAAGCGTGGGCATATCGTGCCTGATGCTGACGTATCCCAGCACATTCGGCGTGTTCGAGGAGCGCGCCGCCGACGTGTGCGCGCTCGTGCACGAGCACGGCGGGCAGGTCTACCTTGACGGGGCTAACATGAACGCGCAGGTAAGACTTACATAAGAGAAGCGTGGGCATATCATGCCTGATGCTGACGTACCCGAGCACATTCGGCGTTTTCGAGGAGCGCGCCGCAGACGTGTGCGCGCTCGTGCACAAGCACGGCGGGCAGGTCTACCTTGACGGGGCTAACATGAACGCACAGGTAAGAATTAGGGGAATCAGACCACCCAGGTAAGTAAGTCTTAGTTAGGAAGCATTTGCATGGACATATTGAGTGGAAGGGGGCAGGGGAAGGCAATTACCTTCCCTGAAAATGGTACTCCCTACGTGGAGCGTGTCTAACACCGGATACTACCTAAAAAATCTAATTTGCCCACCTGAGCCACATTACCCCTGCGGCCCTGTGGGCACAGCCACACTGCCCCCCTGCACTGTGGGCAGGTGAAGACAACTGTCCCCCCTGAAAATGGTACTCTCTACATACTTACTACTTACCTTAAAATATCTTCCATAAGTGTCTTAAGTCAGACCCTGTCTAAATTTCTAATTTTACTATGAATGCTCGAGCTATTCGTGTATGACGGACCATTGTCACGATGAAACACCGTGCTGCCCGAAGTAGTCACAACTGCTTAAGCGCACCTTTATGCAGTCACATCTTGAAGCTGTTCATACTAACTGCTTTAAGTTGTCCGTGTATGGCGGGGACACATTTGAACATAATATCAGTGTACAACTTAACTTGAACATTGTCAATGTCAGTATATAAATCGTGAATTACCTTTTTTAGGTCGGACTTTGCAGACCGGGAGACTACGGCAGCGATGTATCGCATTTGAATCTGCACAAAACCTTCTGTATTCCTCACGGAGGCGGTGGTCCTGGTATGGGGCCTATTGGTGTGTGAGTATTCACACAAATATAATTTTTAGATCTTCTCTTGTTAGACGGTGCGCTTTTCAGTAAGAAATTGGTTTCAATAAGACGGCTGTCTGGCTTAGAAGTTCGCGTACCGCACTAATATAAATGCAAATATGTATATGTATGTGTGAATGTATGCGTGAATATTTTATTTATTTATGATTGATTCACGTCTTCTTTTAGCAAAGCCCACTTGGCGCCCTTCCTACCTTCGCATCCAGTAGTAGACCCGTTGGCGGACTTAGGAGATGCCGCTCACAGCTTTGGCTCCGTCAGCGCAGCCCCGTTCGGATCGTCGGCCATTTTGCCCATTTCTTGGGCGTACATAAAGGCAAGTATGAATATGAAAGCACGCAAATGAATTTATTCAGGTGCAAAAATACAGGTGACAATGTAATGAATATCTGACACGAGTACCCGAGCCAGTACTGGGAAACAACGCTCAAACCATTCATTCACTCAATATCATTTTTCTATCCAAAATGTTAAAATTATATTTTCTTTTTGAAATTCTCGTTCTCCTAATAATGTTCAATGTATCTCTGTTATTCAGATGATGGGACCAAAAGGTCTAAAGCGGGCTACGCAAGTGGCCATTTTGAATGCTAACTACATGTCCCGCCGGCTAGACGGCCACTACAAAACGCTGTACAAGGGTGAGCGCGGTCTGGTTGCGCACGAGTTTATCATCGACGTACGGGACCTCAAGAAGACTGCTAATATCGAGCCTGGAGACATCGCGAAACGACTCATGGACTTCGGTTAGTGTTTTAGAAAAATCTGAGGATGTGACCAAACGTCTAAACCTAGGCGCAGACCACCGACTTGGTTGGCCGATAGTTGGGCCCTATTTTAATTTGTATAAAGAATCGGCCGATACCAAATCGGTGCAATGTGCGCACTTTCATACATATCCATACTGATTAACAGCCCGACTTAACTATCGGCCAACTAAAAGTCGGTGGTCTGCGCGTAGGCTAAAGCCACGCTAAAGCGGACTATTAAATCTTCATCTTGACTGCAAACTTTATGTTGCGGTAGCTAAAGCAGCAAGCAAGCGATTACTTGTCCTACTGCGCAACACGTCTGCGCAGACAGCGTATACAGATACAAATCTTTGCTTTAGTTGATGGCCTCAACTTTTGTTACACGACCTACATCTTTAAACAACTAAACATAATCTTTTTCAAATGTCCAGTAGTGTTATGTTCAGTAGTGTTTGTGCATTGTAAAGCAATTAATCGTTTCGTCGGCCGTTTGGTGTAGTGGTTCGAAACGGACTACTATTCCGGAGGTAGCGGGTTCGATTCCCGCACAGTGCAAACATTTGTGTGCATGAACATATTTGTTTTTATTGGACTGGGTGTTTTCTATGTATAATAAGTATGTATTTACAAAAAAAAAGTATTTAACAAGCTTTGCTTAGTTTGGGACTAGAAGCGCAGTGTAAAATGTCTAAGGATATTTATTTATTATTATTATTACATATTTATTATTATTATTTATTATTATTTCTGAAGAAAGAAATCTCTACAAATGTCACCATATTTTTGTTTTAGGATTCCACGCGCCTACAATGTCTTGGCCGGTAGCTGGAACGCTGATGATTGAGCCCACAGAATCTGAAGACCTCCAGGAGTTGGACCGGTTCTGCGAAGCGCTCATTACCATCAGGAAGGAAATCAAGGACATTGAGGATGGCGTTATGGACAAACGTTTGAATCCTTTGAAGGTAGGCCAGAGTTTTTTTTATATCGGTCCAATCGAACTTGTCTAAAACCCTTTCTTAAAACAGGTCTGCTGTGTGAACAGGCTTTTATGTAAAAGTTACTTATTACTTACCTATTTTGAATACAAATAATGCTAATGTATTTTTTCCTTCTCAACAGATGGCCCCACACACGCAAGAAGAAGTGATATCAGAAGACTGGAATCGTCCGTACAGTCGGGAACAAGCCGCTTTCCCAGCTGTAAGTTAATTTTCATTTTGATTTAATTGTAATCTATTTACGTCCAGTTACATAATTATAAATATGTTATCTTTTTAGCCATTTGTCAAAGGCGAGACGAAGATTTGGCCAACAGTAGGACGCATCGACGATATGTATGGAGACAAACATCTTGTATGCACATGCCCGCCAGTACTAGATGACTTCTGAGGAATTCTCTAACTAAAGATAATTAATATAATAAAACAGCGCATTCGCAGTCATAATGTAATGTATATTTTATCAATATTGTCGTAGAATAAATATCATTTTCTAACAACCGAATCTCTTTCATTTTTGCAAAGATAGAAGTTTACCCTTTAGTGGTATAAACAGTAATTCTGCCGTATCGTATATTGACCTTGAACAAGTAGTCTATCTTCTTAATCTATAAATATATTTATATTGCGAAGGATTACAATATCATTTTTCAATGGATCAAGGCAACGTGTTTGTTTTGTCCCTAGCTCAAATTACAGATTGGAATACGAACAGCTTCAAAATCATAACATTAACAATTATTCTAAAGTTTCCGCTTACATTATTATTAAATAACAAAGCTCTACATATTCCAATCGTGCTAAGAAGAATTTTAAGCGATTACTTTCAGATACCAAGCTGATACTGAATTACAAAGATTTAAAACGGATGGTATTTTTACCTAAATTTTAATGCTATATCAAGATTCGTAAAAATGCAAAACTAGAAAATAAATTTCAAAACAAGGTTACCTTAGAAACATCGTAATATAGTTAGTACATAATCAAGCGTAAAATATCAGTAAAAAACTTAAAAAGTAAGTTCACACAACTAAATTCTAGCAGTTTAAAATACAACTAAATAGTAGTTCACTTCGGAGAAGAATTGATAACATCTTTGGGATACATGCCTAGTCTGACTCCGAGTTCTTTGGGCATACGCATCGCAGGTCGCGTCGGGAACGGGTGATAGGACCCCGTGGAAGGACTACGGGGATAAGATAACGATGAAAGCGTATCCGTTTCTATTAGAGAAGTGATCGCACTACACGTGTCGTCCGATTCTACTATTGTCTTATCACTTTTTTCAGCGTACTCTTTGGGAAATGTAGGAGTCTCTCTAGGAAATATCTTGGGTGATATCGGCGTGGATACTTGGTCCAGTGACGTGATTTGACACAATGTATCACTGGAGTTGCTCTTCATCCCTGTTGGCGAGTCGTCCTCGACAGAAGGTTCGTACGTGAAACTAATGGAGGACGTTACTACATGAGCGAAGTCACTAACTTGGCTTGAATCAGTCTTTGATATTTTTTCACAAGCCTTCGGCCCTTCATCGATAGTTTGACTGCAGATGTCGCTAGCTTTAGACAAAACAAAGTCATTGTATTTGCTTGAAAACGGATATTGATACTCGTCTGAAGTGTAACGTTTTTCGCATGTAGAAGGATCTTTAGGCTCTGTTGAAGGCAGAGTGACAGAAGCTTTAGATTCTCCGGAAAAAGAATGCCTGGCCCAATCACCCGAGCCAATGGCTTTAAGATCAGCAGATAAATCCTCCAAACCCGACAAATCACATGTTTTTCTTTTGTAACTGAAATCGTATTTTTTTTCAGCCTTGTCAAATACACTTTTATATTCACATTTTGCTAGGAAACCTTTGTTTTCCCACCCATATAAATCAGTTCTATTACCAAGACTTTCATTACTGGGTGATTTTACATTTTTTATACTAAACTCGGGATTTTTTGTTATATTATTACGTAATTCTAAAGAAGAAGGATCATCTATTGAAATTGGTCTTACACGAATAAAATCACTTTTGTCTGCAGATACATCACCGACATTACGTTTTCTGTAACCTATTAGAGAATCTGAAGTGGATTCCTTGAGTAAAGGCGATTCAATTGGCTTGTTTTCAGGAATATCATTGTACTTTACTTGTGTCTTAGAATTTGTATCTACACAGGTTTCGATGTCATGTACTTTTTTTGGTTGAGAAGTTTCCACAATATTCTGTTTTGTTAATATCCTGCTTAATATTTTAGAGTTTTCTTGAATAATTTGTAATGCTCTTTCACTATTTTTCCTTCCAGATCGAATAATATGGTCTTTAGGTGAAACATTTTCGTGTTCTTTTGGCCGTGGAGATTTTACTGGTGTTTCAGATTTTTGTAGTAATGGGCTTTTAATAGATTTCTCTTGTTTGAAATCTGTTTCACTGGTTTTGATATCACTACTTGTTAAATCCAAGCTTGGAGATTTTTTGTGAGTGAAACTATGACTTTGTGGTAAAGATGACGCTCTTTCTGTTTCTAATATAACAAACTTTTCATTGTGATTAGTTTGAAGTGTTAATGAGTCTGGTTTTTTTGGGAATCTTGAATGTCTTTTCACAGCCCTTCTATTAGGTATTTCAGAGTTATTCGGATCTGTCACACGGGCACCGAAAAATTCAGGACTATGCTCAAAATACTTATCTATTTTTAAAGGAATGGGAGGTTCATCTTCGCTTACTATTATACTTTCAGCACCTGGACTTCTTGGTGGACTTTCTAAGTCCGAAACATTTTTATCTGATAAATCTATGTCAGGCACAAAGTTAGGGTACATCACAAAACTGTCTATAATATCCGGAGGTCTCGAAGAAGCAATACTCGATTGGGATGGCGGTTTGAAATTTGCCTGGAAATCTAAATTATATGGAGATTCCAGGCCTGAACTACACTTATACGAAATGGATAGGTCAATTGGACTTAGTTCAGTTATATTTTTCGGCGGTTTGCAAAGGTTTTTAGGCCGTATTAGTTCATCACTGCCTAATTTTTCTTCGGTTTTTTTATTGCTTAATCTTTGTAAAATTTCACTCCTATCTGAACTTAAATGGGGCGTATATGGAGATATACTTTTAAAAGGACTAACAGGCTTAAAATGATCACTTTCAGAGTTTACGATGACGGTTTCTTTTAGTTTAGATTCAAATCCATCAATGTATGTTCTAAGGGGTTCACCAGCTGCCGAATCAAGATAATCAGAAATATTTTTAACAGAGTTATCTAATTCAGTAGGCTTATATTCTTTTTCAGGTGAAAATTTAATTCTAGTTTCCTTAACAAGCGGAGAACGCACTACCTTTTTTGGTGAAATTGGTGCTTTCTTTTCTTTGATTGTTCCAGCAGTTTTATCTTTATCATCGTCAGGCAGTTCCGGTTCAGAATCACTACCTTTTTCGTTTTCGTCACAAAGACTAGTATCTGTGCTAGTCGCAGTGCGTGACGAATATGAGGAAGTTTCACTGGAACTGCGCGATCTTAAAGATGCTATCATCTGATTAGCTTCAATTTCGGACACGATTACTCCATCACCGGCTTCGTCCAGATCGATTGACGCTTTTCTTATCTTCTCAGAAGATTTTTCTTTTTTAATGTCTTTCCATTTGAGCGAATTGCGTCTGCTTATTGATTTACGGCTTTTTTCCTCCTTCCAGCTGATAGTGTCAGTTGACCGCCCTCTGTGGTGTCTTTCCACGTGTTCTCGGGGAGATGAAGTTTGTCTCGTAGGGGGCACCGCGCCTAGCGGTGGCCCGAGTCTTCTTCCTCGAGAGCTGACGATGGCGCTTTTCCCCAACAATAGGTTGTTGACTGTTAATGACGTTGGCGATGTTGGTACTCCAACTGAAACATGAATTAATTAGTTAATTTAATATAGTTAAAATACATACCTCTGAAAAATAACAGTATCTTATATTACCAGCGGCATGTCGTGCGCAGGCTGCAGCTAATATCACATGAGCTTGTCTTTGACGTTCTCTTAGGCGTGCGTACTGGCGTTTTAGTGCTCCGATGTCTAACGAAAGTCGGTCACCGGCGCCTACTCGTTCTTCTCTTCGTGGAATCACCTATGAGAAACGATTCTCGTATTACAATAAGATCCAAAATATTATAACTTTAAAAAGTAATATATGTACTATGTAGTTATGATTACCGTAGCTAAGGCCATTCTATTTCCATCGTCACTGGAGTCACCTTCATCTTCTGAGTAGAATAAACGCAAACCACGTTTTGTCATAGTTTGCATCTGAAAATAAACAATAATGCTGAAATAATATTTATTATCTTCTGCTTGACTTATTATAATCACGCTCACGTAAACCTTGTAAAAGCCACTCGACAAGTGCGAAGGTTTTAGGTAACAGGGTCGGCGTCAATCTGTAGCAGGACCACGTTACGCTACGCAACGCTACGATGCACAGATTGCACAGCCGCACAGTGGTCCCGATTTAATAAAACATGGACATTGATGCTAGAGGCACGAAAATTTTTTTGATGGTTACTGCTATGATAACTAATAAGGCAAAAAAATATTATAATCATACGACGTCTATTTCGTAGTAAAAAAAATATATACATATTTTTTGTATGGAAGAAATTACGTTTCTGTCAATTTTTCGAAATTCTTTAACGATGTCAAGATGCCGATCACACATGTTATAAAACAAGTGATTTTGTGTATTTCATGCGAAGATACTTGTCACTTATCTCTGCGTACTTTTGAGTTATCGAGGGTTGAAAAATCGATTTTTTTATATCAAATATTTCCACAAAAAATTGCCAGAATTACAATATGGTGTATAAGGGACACCTTTGATGACACATAACAACGACTCGCACTCGCGCGCGCTCGTATGCATGAACTTTTACTAAAATAAAAAAAATAATTAAGGGAAATACTTAATACAACGTTGTATGTATAGGTCCGCTGGCCGTCAAAAAGTAGCTTATACGAGAGGTTGCCCAATTTACAATATGTCTATCATTGATAACTCACACAAATATCATCTCTCTCTGAAGGATAACAAGTTTTTTTTTGTTTCCAGAAGCTCTTGATAGGATGGAAGCCCATAAATACTCTCTGAAGCGAGAATGAATCTCAAATTGCGATATTGCCATTTTGACAAATTACATGATTTAACTAGCGCTAACCTTTTTGACGGCCAGCGGACCTATACATACAACGTTGTATTAAGTATTTCCCTTAATTTTTTATTTTATTTTATTAAAAGCTGATGCATAAGAGCGCGCGCGATTGCGAGTCGTTGTTATGTGTCATCAAAGGTGTCCCTTATACACCATATTGTAATTTTGGCAATTTTTCGTGGAAATATTTGATATAAAAAAATCGATTTTTCAACCCTCGATAACTCAAAAGTACGCAGAGATAAGTGACAAGTATCTTCGCATGAAATACTCAGAATCACTTGTTTTATAACATGTGTGATCGGCATCTTGACATCGTTTAAGAATTTCGAAAAATTGACAGAAACGTAATTTCTTCCATACAAAAAATATCTATATATTTTTTTTTACTACGAAATAGACGTCGTAGGACTGTAATATTTTTTTGCCTTATTAGTTATCATAGCAGTAATCATCAAAAAAAATTTCGTGCTTCTAGCATCAATGTCCATGTTTTATTAAATCGGGACCACCGTGAGCCGGCGTGAATTTGTAGCGGTGCTACTCTACGACGTAGCAGCCGGCGTGATTGTAGCGGTGATACGCTACGACGTAGCAGCCGGCGCGGCGTGACTATAGCGGTGCTACGCTATGACGTAGCAACCGGCGTGACTGTAGTGGTGCTACGCTACGACGTAGCAGCCGGCGTGATTGTAGCGGTGCTACGCTACGACGGAGCAGCCGGCGTGACCGTAGCGGTGCTACGCTACAACGTAGCAGCCGGCGTGAATCTGTAGCGGTGACGCTACTACGCTTGATGCATTTTATAAAGGTAGCACTTATGGCAGATAATATGATATTGCACTTATTTATATGACTTACTGCGGAGTGTAGGGGCGGGTGGTAGTTAGGCGGGGCTTGCGGCGGCGCGGGCGGCGTGACGCGGTAGCGGTGCAGGCTACGTAGGCGCGGCAGCTCAGGCACGGAGCCGAATGCGACCACGCGCGCCACCAGCGCTTCGCCCGCCTCATATACTGCGCCCGCGCCGCCGCCCATGCAGCTGTAGAACTCGTCTGCTGAACGCGCTGACAGGATTCGGCTAGAATTAAGATTTCAGATTTTTGCTTATTCATTATCAAAAAGAGATTCTTTATAGCACTTGCATTCGGGTCGTATAAGGGTTGGCACTATTCATGACTATTCCAATGTTAATTTCTGTACAACGATGTGTAATAATATTGGAAGTTGATATCTCTAAAAGTGTCTCCATTTCCTTATTTCAAATCGTTTACCTATTTGCTGTTAAGACGAAGAAGATACTTAGGCTGAGTTGCACCACCCAACTTTGACCGTAACTATGACGATAACCGGTGCTTTTTGTATGGAATTTGACATATTTTTGACGTTTGTCAAAGTTAAAGTAAGATGGTGCAACCCAGCCTTAGCTATTAACGCTTATTAAACTTAGTTGGAGTTTTTGAAAAAGTCTAACTGACATGATAACCCAGATACAGACTCTTGTAACATATCCCAAATGGCGAGGGCCGTGAGCAACAAGACTTCATTGCCATCCAGCAGCACCAGGTCCCATATCCTAAGCAGGGACTCTCGCGGCAGCCACGTGGCGTACAATGTTAGGAACCATTGCATTGTGAACACGTCTGGTAGAGGGGGCTCTACACCACCACCTGTAATAAAGCATATTTTCATTATTAAACATTGTTTTTTCAAAGTAAACAAGTAAGACGTTTACTGACAGAACAACGAGNTTGCAATATGTTGTTTTGCCAAATGAGAATTTGCCAAATGAAAATTTGCGAAACGTTGTTTGCGATGTGATAATTTGGGAAACGTTTTTTGGCCAAACATTAGTAATCCATGATATTGCACTTATTTATATGACTTACTGCGGAGTGTAGGGGCGGGTGGTAGTTAGGCGGGGCTTGCGGCGGCGCGGGTGGCGTGACGCGGTAGCGGTGCAGGCTACGTAGGCGTGGCAGCTCAGGCACGGATCCGAAGGCGACCACGCGCGCCACCAGCGCTTCGCCCGCCTCATATACTGCGCCCGCGCCGCCGCCCATGCAGCTGTAGAACTCGTCTGCTGAACGCGCTGACAGGATTCGGCTGGAATGATGATTTCGGTTTTCCCTTTATTATTCTCAAAAAAGAGAAGACTTACCTTTGATGCTCTTCCATTAAAGTCGTATATGGATTCACTCAATTTCAATGTTAATTCCTATACAATTGATGCAGATTCGTATAGATATTGGAAGTTAAGTTTCAAAAGCGCTTTTAAGACTTTGACCCTACTTTCCTGAATTTGAGAACCATACTTTTTCAAATGATACATTGTTTTGTTTGTCGGCCGTTTGGTGTAGTGGTTCAGAACGGACTACTATGCCGAGAGGCCCCGGGTTCGATTCCCGGCCGGGCAGAAATTGAAATCATGAATTTTAATTTCTGTGACGGGTCTGGGTGTTTTCTATGTATAATATGTATGTATTTACAAAAAAAAGTATTTAAGTATGTTTATCCCGTCGTCTAGTACCCATAGTACAAGCTTTGCTTAGTTTGGGACTAGAGGCGCAGTGTAAAATGTCCAAGGATATTTATTTATTTATTTTATTATTTATTATTTTGAGGGAAATAAAGTTAGTGTCAAAGAAGTCACTAAACTGGTATTTGTTAAGTTACATACTCTTGGAGCATATCCCAAATGGCGAGGGCCGTGAGCAACAAGACTTCATTGCCATCCAGCAGCACCAGATCCCATATCCTAAGCAGGGACTCTCGCGGCAGCCACGTGGCGTACAATGTTAGGAACCATTGCATCGTGAACACATCTGGTAGAGGGGGCTCTACACCACCACCTGTAATAAAGCATTTCATTATTAAACATTGTTTTCTCAAAGTAAACAGGTAAAACGTATACTGACAGAACAACGATTAATTTCAGAATACTAGCAATGTATAAAAAACTTAACCTTGTTAAAGTAGTAACTGCAATTACTTTTACCATCAGATATTCTTTGCAAGTGGTCCATATGGTTTGCTAGGCGCGGAAGTCGAAGCCTTAGTAGGTCTCTGAAGGCAGCCATGTCAGCTGACAGCCCTCGAAGGTCGTCTGCGAAGTAACCTTCTGGAAGAACTGCCTCCACCAAGTATATCATAACCTGAAAGTTTCAAACCAAGTATTAAATTATGTTTCTATTGTAATGTCCTAAGTTAATTCCTCTACCGAATACCTTTAGCGAATCAGCCTCTGATTTCTCCATGACCTCAAGAATTATAGCAGCTAACATATTGAACCCTTGGCAGTAACCCACTTCTTTGTTCCATCTACAACATAAGACAATCGTGAATACAAATGTGCATGATCAAGCTTATCTTGAGTAAGTGGTGCGACAGATTAATGTGGCGAGACGAAATCGCTTGGTCAAGGCCAGACTCGCTTTATTGTTCTTCGGTTTAGATTCCAGACAATGTCCGAAATGTCTTTATTTATCCTATCGTGTAATGCCTAAATCATAAAATACATAAGTAGCTCCTTACATTACCTACATAATCTACCTAAACATAACATCAATCAAGAGATTATAAGTAGCGATCGCTAATTTTGTGTTCAGGATACTTAATAGCATCAAAGGTCCTGCCGACTCAAGTGTACCTAATGTACGAGTATACCTAATAACTATGTAGTGTTGCTCTTAGTTTATACTCATCGCTATTAGTGTTGTCTTAACTCTAACATGTTACAAGGGGCTTACCTTGCATAAGCTAACAGTACCCTCCGAAGCATAGCCTGATTCTCGCGTCCCTCCGTCCCGCAAAATAGGGAGCAGCCAGTTCGATGTAGATCCTGTGAATAAACAATGCATAAGCTTAAGCACACAACGTGAGAAGAAACGGAATTTGTCATTTCATGTGTTCATTTGAAATTGCAAGAGACAGAATACTTCTTGTACGCACACTATATTTTCTAACAAACACTATTCGACGTAGTGTGTTTGGGTCTAAAACAAACAAGGGTACGCATGTCTTTGTGTCTAAGCGAGTCATGATGGAAACGTGTAGTATGCTAAGCATTATGTAGGGACCACGCATACAAAGGACAATGTATTGTCCGAGGAATTTTGTTCTCTAACATATACTTAATGTAGAACCAGCATGGCATTCGACAGTCAAAATTACAGAGTTACATGAACAGCTCAGCAATTTATAATACTGAATACTGGTACATATGTAGGACGTATTGTGTAAGTACGAGTAGCTAAGAGAATTTGAAAATACACATGAATCTAAACTGAAAAACAAATTTAAGCTCAAAGAGGTCTTAAATTCTGAATTTTAAAATTCAGATTCTATGCTCAGGTTTGATCGAGAGTTTGTGCTTTCAAGCAAGAAAATTCAAAACCAACTCAGTTAATTTATACTGGTATCTACCTACCTACTATTCTTGTACTAATATAAAAGTAATTACCTTCAGAATCTGCGCGCCGAGCTCAGTGTCATCGGGTTGAGCCGTGCCTCGGAAACAGGCACGCTCCGCCAATGTCCATTCCACATTTCTTGAGGACAGGTGACGCTCCGCTAGCGTCAGCCATAGCTACAACAAAATATCCGATAAACAAAATAAAACTATCGCGTAAATCTACCTTCATTTATTATTAAAAAGGTACGCCTCTGGTAAACGTGATACGACTAGCTAGGGACACCCTTAAAGTTTAGCGACTCTGATAACGATTTTGTGAATCGGTCCTAAGGTATTAAATTATTTCGCGGCGGATGTTGTGAAACTCTAAATTTAGACTGTTCTCCGATCTCCTTACGCAAATGAATGACGTCAAGGTAAAGTTTGATTGCGAAAACACGAGCACGGTTTTTCAGGAAAAGTTATAAAAAGTATTCGCAGTTTCATTATAAAAAGAAAGGTGAGGGGGATAAATCGTATAATATATCAAAATACGTAAACAGATAGATCACTTACAAATCAGAAAGTTTTTATACCTATTTATCAGTAGGTAGTAAACGTTCTCATGTTGCATTAAATTGTTGAACTATTTTTCTATAGGTATTATCATTTAATTGTATTAAAAAACTGCAGGACCAAAAATCTCTCTTTGCTAATCCTAGCAGCAAGTGCCGCTAACGTTAGATAACTGATCAACCAAATATTGACTCTTTACCCCAAGGTAATTCCAATGGTGTACGACCGGTTTCGATCTATTTTGATCGCCGCTATGTTATGATTTGCCTCCCAGTACCCACTAATTAGGTCTTTTGAGGAGCAACGTTTCTTATGTCTAACTTTATCTGGGTCTTGACATGTTTTTCAGGAGTAAGCAAGCAACAGTTAGTAGCTTTACAGTAGGAGGAGGTCTTCATCATATCAGTTCACGTACCTTTTTCCGAAAGTGATGCGGCACTCCGGCGGGCAGCCGCGCGACCAGCCGCATCGCGTGCAACCACTCGGCGTACCCGCCCTCGCCGGGGCCTTCGCCGCCCGGCGCCACGCCGAACCGCGCGCCGGACTCGCCCGCTGTAGGCAAAGGGATGGTGAGCAAAAGACTCGCCCGCTACAGATTTTTTTTTAATGCAGAACAAGGCTAATTGCCTTACTGCCTGCCTTTTGACCGCAATAGCATCTGGTGTTCAGTGAGATGCAGTCTAGAAAGTTGCAGATGCAGTAAGTGCCTAAAAAGGCCATGATTCTTAGTGTTCGGGAAATACAGCAGCAGGATGGCGGGCAAAAGACTCGCCCGCTGCAGACTTTAATGTATGGAGAATAAAGTAATAGTCCGCTGCAAACATAGCAATAATGAGCAAAAGACTCGCCCGCTACAGACATAAGGACGGTGAGCAAAAGACTCGCCCGTTACAGACATTTATGGATGGAGAATAAAGGACTCGCCCGTTGCAGACACTGATGAAGGAGAGCAAAAGACATAACGACGGTGACGATTTTTCCAAAAGTGATGCGGCACTCCGGCGGGCCCGGGGCCTTCGCCGCCCGGCGCCACGCCGAACCGCGCGCCGGACTCGCCCGCTGCAGGCAAAGGGATGGTGAGCAAAAGACTCGCCCGCTACAGAATTTTTTTTAATGCAGAACAAGGCTAACTGCCTTACTGCCTGCCTTTTGACCGCAATCGCACCTGCCTGATGTTCAGTGAGATGCAGTCTAGAAAGATGCAGATGCAGTAAGTGCCTAAAAAGGCCAGGATTCTTAGTGTTCGGAAAAGACAGCAGCAGGATGGTGAGCAAAAGATTCGCCCGCTGCAGACTTTAATGGATGGGTCCGCAGCAAACATAGCGATGATGAGCAAAAGACTCGCCCGCTGCAGACATAAGGACGGTGACGCTTTTTCCGAAAGTGATGCGGCACTCCGGCGGGCAGCTGCGCGACCAGCCGCATCGCGTGCAACCACTCGGCGTACCCGCCCTCGCCGGGGCCTTCGCCGCCCGGCGCCACGCCGAACCGCGCGCCGGACTCGCCCGCTGCAGGCAAAGGGATGGTGAGCAAAAGACTCGCCCGCTACAGATTTTTTTTTAATGCAGAACAAGGCTAATTGCCTTACTGCCTGCCTTTTGACCGCAATCGCACCTGCCTGATGTTCAGTGAGATGCAGTCTAGAAAGATGCAGATGCAGTAAGTACCTAAAAAGGCCAGGATTCTTAGTGTTCGGAAAAGACAGCAGCAGGATGGTGAGCAAAAGACCGGCTGCAGACGTAGGGATAGTAAGCAAAAGTCACGCTCGTTTTAGATACCTATAGGGAGGGTGAGCAAAAGTCACGCTCGCTGCAGACTATAGGATTTGTTTTATGCAAAACATAGCAAGTATTTTTCGCACCTGATGTTTACTGAAATGCAGTCTAGGATACCTGCCCTATAAGTGCTTATTCACTCTCGCCGTATTACAGTGTTCAGGAAAGACAGCAGAAAATTGATGATTATAAGACTCGCCTGCTGCAGACATAAAATGGCGAGCAAAAGACTCGCTCGCTACAGACATAAGGATTTTTTTATGCAGAAAAAGATAGGTATTTGACCGCAATTGCACCTGATGTTAAGTGAGGCAGTCTAGGATCTCGGTGATGGCCATCGGGCCAGATGGCCGCCTGCATTGCACAGGTCACCAACTCACCACCACCGTCGGACGGGAACAGCTGTGTGCTTCCAGCTGTTCCCGTCGCCCCCCGTCCTGGGCTTGTAGGGCCCGCCGTGTAGGCGGGCAATCGCCGGGAGGGGCTGTGGTATAAGGCTTTGTCCGGAAACCCACAGTCTCCTCCCACTTATGGTGAGTGACGGAGCACCGGGGTCTTTTTAGTGGGTATGCCTCGTCCTTTTGACTTGGTGAGCCCCACATAACCTACCCTGTCCCCGCAGGGTAGGTATGCGATTCAACGCATTTTTTCCCCATTAAAAAAAATGGCAGTCTAGGATATACCTGTACCGTAAGTGCTTATATTTACTCTCGGCTTGAAAAGGTCCAGATTATAGTATTCGGAAAAGACAGCAGCAGGATGAGGGGACAAAAGACTCGCTCGCTGCAGACATAACTTTGCAACTGTCCACATTGCATGCCGTAACAGCCTTTAATTAAGACAACTCTTAGTTCTAAGCACTTTTAGTTATAGTAATTCCATGTATGCGTGTTTGTCTTGTTGGTTGTCCTTGTCCTAATAAATAAAATAAAATAAATAACGATGGTGAGCAGTGACTCGCCCGTTACAGACATTTATGGATTGAGAATAAAGGACTCGCTCGCTGCATACATCGATGAAGGAGAGTGAAAGACTCGCTCGTTGCAGACATAACCATGGATGGTGAGCAGAGGCGTCGGCAATATAGCTAAGAAGGGATATTTTCCAGACAACACCGTGGCTGGTGTATACTAAATTTTACAAATTTTCCTGACGAGAAAAAAGGGAGAGGACAGTGTTGTTTAAGTTAAAAGCGGAAGATGGTTGATTTCATATTATTATTTTTAATTTTTCATCATGATTTAAAAAAGTATTTTTAACATATTAGTTATACTTAAAAGTTTTAAAAAGACGTAAAGCTCAAATTTTTCTCACGAATTCGTTGTAGTGAAGAGTTACGACTATTATAACCTTAAACGTTAGTTAGGGCGGGAAACAATTCGAAGCTGAAAGTCTGAATACGTAAAATGCGGTATTTTATATCCATATTGTCATACTTTAAATATTGTTAAAATGATATTGTTGTAGGTCAGGAGTTCATTACATCATAAGTCTGTCCGCAATTAATTAGTATCCGTATAGTAGATTCATTAAGCCAAATTAATGCATTATTTAAAAGATTGTGGGATTTGTATAGCTTGAACCATTGTTATATGATTAACTGACCACAGTATTGAACGAACGAAAAATCTCAAGAATGGTGAAGGCCATATCTAGAACTTGGCACACATTATGAAGAACTTGTTCAAGTACGCTACGCTACAAATGCTACGCGGTTTCGTAGCAGCAAGTACGTAGATTTCCACAAGGTTAATGGTAATAAATTAAGCTAACTTGTTAAGTATAAAAATAAACAATAAGTTTGTGCTTAGTTAGGATTTTTTAAATAATTATATACACTATAAGGATATCAATAATGTCCTTATTTTCTATGTAAAGTAATTCTACCTAATGCCGCTCAAACCTGCCCAAGGCGCTAATTTGCATAATAAATTACTAAGAGCAGGAATCATTTAGCCCTAAACAAATGTAGTACGATACTAAAATTTTCGAGACGTGACTCTAACTGAATATAAATGAGATAGGTATCAACTGAAATGTTTGTAAGCGAGTGACATGTGACTCTACTTGTGAGGTTTCATGCTTTTTATATAACAACTATTAATGAAGATCATACCTGAGCTCGCCCTCGACGAACCTGCTAAGTTCCTGAGAGAGTTTAGAATAGCACTCATCTGTTCTGCACGAGGTACACATTGGGTAATAATAGCATATCTCTACGACTGCACCAGGCACCGTGTAAGCGACCTGACAGCTCACCCCGATGCAGTGTCACTGCGGTCCGGCGTGCGAACCATCCTCAGGTAACGCGCGAGACTGTTTTGTCACATATCGAGTAGATAAATCACTGTACAACATCAATATAACAAATCGGAAAAGTGAATAATTATATGCCATATTTCGATAGCATTTGAGACTGCGTAGTGGACCAGCTGATGTGGTGTTTACAGGGAAAGTCGCGAAAGGAGCGGTGGGGCTGGCCGCCCTGTACTATAGAATGGCATACGATTGGAATCGACGGCGACTCGGGGGCGCCGAGGAGGTAGAGAATAGGCTTTTGTCATGTTAAGTTATCGAGGAGCGTTTCATAGTGGCAGCATTGGGGCATGCGCAGTGGGAGTCGCCGCCGCGTCTGTGTGCGTCGCGTATCGATTCGCTGCCGCTGTGTACGTCAGTGTCGGATACAGATAGCCGGGAATAGCACCTTGCGGCCAGTTTCCTTTGATGTGCGTAAAGCTATTTTGAACCCTTATGAATGAAACTGTTCTAAACGTTTACTGTTCAAGCCCGTCGTTTGCGGCTAGGTGCTATACATGTAAAAGTGCTTTTTTAAAGCCTATTTACAGAAATAAATGAGTTTTAATACAACTTTGGCGTACCTAATGGGTTTATAATACAGCGTACACGATTTAATTTATTTTACTTCTGAGAAACATGGTTTCATGGAAACGACTTAACATCGCGCACACTGACGTATGTAGCTAAGAAGTTTTGTCCATGAGATTGGGTAGATACTTAGCTATACCTACCAACATTCTGTGCAAAATGTATAACACCATAAAATGTAAATTGAAATATGACAGCAGTAATTAATTATACCAGGCTCGAGAGCGTCGCGCTAAATGCTTCAAATCTTCTCATTTATCATCCCAGTTATTTATTGATAGGGCGTCATTATTAAAGGTACCTACTTGTCTGATTTATATGATATCTGGCTTCGTAAGCATGATGGAAAGGAATTTAATTACAATTTTATACAATCGTAGTAAGCCACGTAACAAGTTTTTAAGTCTACTCAATACACTTATTCATCAATACTTTAACAGATATCAAAACTCGTAAAGTAAATGACGTCATAAAGAGTGGGAAGACAATGATAAATGGTTTATCATCATCTCATCCATAGGACGTCCACTGCTGAACATAGGCCTCCCCCAATGCTTTCCATATTGTCCTGTTGGTAGCGGCCTGCGTCCAGCGCCTTGCTGCTACCTTTACTACGTGTATAATTAATATATCTAAGGCTACGTACTTATATGATGAAGAAGTATTGTAAACGCGGCGCACAGCCGCTTCTGTTGTCTTCTTAGCCGATCTCTTGCCCTAACTCCTCTCGCCAACTTCTCCCCTGTCGTCATTAACCTCGTTTCCCACGCTGCTGCTTGTTCCCGAAGCTCATCTATACCTAAATAAATAAATATCAATGTATTGTACAGTCAACTTGATTGCTTGTTAAATCAATCGTACCAGCTCTATTTTTTATACGTAGCCGCCTACGTAGATAATATTTCAAAAAGTCCCTGGGCAGCCACTGAAAATGTAATCAGAGAACTAATAAAGGGTGAGCGGGCAAATTGAGGTCCATATTAGCTTCGAAAATAAACAGGTATTGTTATGCAAATAAAATATCGTAGCGGTTTTTGTTTGATATAAAAATAAGAGGATTTGTAAAGGGCAGCAAGAAAATAACGAAACATTTTTATGCCGCAGTCGTGTATGTCTAATGAGATTCGAGTTTTGGAGACAAATCATTTTGTGAACATCTGAATATTCAAGTAAATTGGCGTATGTAACTTACAAGAACTATTGTCAGTTCACTGACTTCTTACTTTACTTCGTGATATGACCTCTCTCTTTGAGAATATCATTGTCCTTTGTCCCTTTTATGGGTCAAGGGCGAAAGGTACAAAGATACAATGACATTGTAGGAGAATTTTAACGAGCGCCTGTTTTTTTTTAATTGACCTACGTACGCACCTAGAGCTTCCAGATAGTTTCGTTCAATAGCATCTGTTTGTTCACCGCAGTTCGACTGCGATGAGGTCACTGATGCGACTGATATGGACCTGTAATTAAAATGTCATTAAATAATTAATCAAATAAATTAATTATAGTATTTCAGTGTTGTCTCATACCA
Organism: Ostrinia furnacalis; assembly: GCF_004193835.3. NCBI lineage: Eukaryota > Metazoa > Arthropoda > Insecta > Lepidoptera > Crambidae > Ostrinia > Ostrinia furnacalis. The sequence continues at coordinate 131,915 of NW_021137151.1, read as the reverse complement.
CAATTTGGGTCAGTATACCTATAAAACCTTACGCACGTCCGACTTTGAGTGATTTGATTCAGAAAATAGGTTAACAGCTTTGTTGGACAATGAAACGAAATAGAATTCTGTGCGAGTAATAGGTACTATGGATTTAAATCAATTATTGGAGCTTTCTGAAAAATCTTACCCACGACTGCAATAAGTAGCGCTGTTACTGCTCCAGTCCCGTTGATCAGCGTAGAGTTCGTCCAGTAACTCCTCGATGAGGTCTTTCACATCCCTTTTCTTATATTTAAAAAAAAACTTATTTATTAATATGTATTATGGCATGTCCACTGTTGGACGTAAGACTCTACCAATATACGCCACTCAGTCTTATTCCTGAGTCTTACGAGTATTATTAGATCTACTATTGGGTATGGATTTCTTGTATTACCGCGCGAATCTTTCAGTTGTATCTAATTACAAGTATGAACAATAGCTAACTAAACTACAAAGTTCCAACACGGCGTTAGAGTATAGTTGCACTCTAATGGAGAGACTGTCAATCTTCATTCAGGAGTTAACTAACGCTGTTTGCGTATTTACTCTTCGCACACTATACATAATTTGTATGTACCTACCGCTAGTACCAAAAGTTTATAAATTGTGTAAAGTTATTACATGTTGTTAAGATTCTAGGTAAGGACCAAGAGAACGGTAATTATCATACTGACTGAAGAGTAGTTATTATAGAATCAAAAAAGTTAAACAAAGGATGAAGGGTTGGTAAGACCGTAGATCTTATCTTACTAGGTTATAGCAATGAATTACTGACCTGCGTGTTATTTTTAATTGGAGGCAGAGGCACGGAAGGCTTCTTCGCTATGCACTTGAAGTCGGGCAACTTTATTCTTTTAGTTTTCTTCTCTGGCTTTGGTTTTTCAGTCACGAGCGAAGTGAAATCCAATTCGAACCTTACCACTTTCAAATTTATAGGCTGGTTGATGTTTATTGTTTGCATTTTGATGAACTTTGTAAATATTTTTGTAAACACGTCTAAATTGACACTAATTTGACTTTAACTTTGTCAGTTTAATTTTTTAAACTTGATTGGCTTGGATTTATGTGAAACTAAAAATTAAAATTGATCAGCACTCTGTCAAGCTTTAGACCATTGTTTGGAGTTTAAAATAATGATAGGCGAGGCGATGGGTAATGTATGCGAGGCGGTGGGGGACTGATAATCACCCACTCAGTATTGTCGGTCGCCGGCTGATACTGCTGATAACAGTAATATATTCAGCCGAATGCATGCCGAATGAGTTAAGCCTGGATGTACATTTAAGTTCTAGAATTTAATTGAATGGCAATTTGCGAATAACCGGTCTATTTGAATGGTTAGAGTAGTTGTAATTTTAAAGTAAGTAATTCAGGTTTAAGTGGGTATTATGTTTAATTCTTTTATTAACTTCACTTCAAAATCATACAATTCTTATTCTTTCACGTAATTTTGTATGTACTTAAATATTTTCTAAATGTAACTATAATATTTTAAAGATACGTACTAAAAAACGTTTTATGTGTACGCTGTCCCTAAAATGAAAGAAACTGATAAGGCATTCATTTATTGAATAGTGGAGTTAATTATTGTGCATATAAATAGGTATCACATCGATAAGGGTATTTTATTATTTAAGTCATGGGTATATTTTTACTTTAGAAAACATTATACTTTTTGAATTATGCTTAACTTGTTTCAGCTGTATATTCGGGACGTATAAGTGCCCTGAAAAGGACCTTTATTACTAACAAAGAACATGAATTTGAAATGTTGATTTGTACATTTTGTGTAGAAGGAGTTATAGAGCTTTCTTTGTAAATCCCGTCTAATATAACCACACCATCTTCAGTAAAACATGAAGTATAGTTAGCAGTACAGACGACGCGACAGTACAAATAGCTTAAACGTTATAGATTTTTGCTAAGAGCGATTTTACAGCAAAAAATTAAGTTCTGCCGATTGTATCGGGCCTAAGATCGGGCCGTAGCCTACCATAGCTCATCTTATAAATGATGTGACCTACTTGTTCATTATCGTTCATATCATTTCCGTCTTCATAAACAGTATCTATGGAAATCGCATATCAATAAGTTGTCAAGGAGACGTTTGCAAGTTTGGAAGGCTTGTTTTATCTTTCGTTTTATTAATTTCTTTTAACCATGAGCGGGGGCGCAAATTTTGTACCAGAAGAACCAACTCCAGAGAACATGCGACCAGGGTTCTGTTCTGCTGTTTGTACGGACAGAGCAAGCTTGCAGGAGGAAATAAAGAAACCCGATCAGAAGACCTCGGATTTCTTCGCCACCTGTAATCTTCCCAAGAGGTTCGAGCATCCTCGTAAGTATCAAATTTTGTTGTTATCTTAACATCACTATTTCCAGGCATTTATGATCAGTCTCCTGGGTTACTACGTTCTTCTTCTATCGTGTGGTAAACAACTAAGGGGTTAGACTGTACGATTAGCCATGATCACCTGTTCTGGCTTAAGTTTTTTCGTAAACCCTAATGATGTTTTCCACCTCTTTCAAACAATTCTTATTGAGGCAGGAATGTGTATCTTCTAATTCACAGTTTAATTGTTCTTTCATACCTACCCTTTTCTTGATACGTTAAATTATCCTCAAAAAGTTCAAAGACAGTGTTCTATTTGTCGAAAAAAGAATAAGAGTGCAAACAGTTTAACGACTTGATAGAGTTAGTACAAGTCAAGTTAGTACTTATTGAGTCAGTGAACCCCGGAGTTTATGCGGGTGATGAGCACTAACTAATCGATATCCGGCTTACTTGTGTTCTTGGCGCTATTTGTACTGGCTTGATTTAAGACAAAGCTCTAAGGCATTGATTTTCTGAGAAGGTTGGACTAACAATGGTCTTAACTTTTCCTGTGGTTTGTCACCTCCGGGTTATAAGTAGTGAACGGGTAAGATCTAGAGAGCCTTTAGTAAACAAATACTGAATGTTGTTTCCCAGTTTAGATAGAATGTCAAGCACTGTGCGCTGTACGATATTTTCACAAAGAGCATGCAGTGTCCTGTATGTGAATTAGAATGTCAGAGAATTGACTTTAGAGAACACTCTCTACGGAGAAAGCAAACGAAATTAGCACCGTCTTGTGTAGGACGCTTTATTGTGAACATACCAACCTTTGATTAAGCTGATAGAGTTTATTATCATACCCTGTGGTACTATTCTAATCATCAGTTGTGACCGCCACATAATAGTAGGCATAATTTTCAGGCAAACGACTTTATAAAATGTGCCACATTTTCTGATCAATGCTTTTATGGCATACTTTTAATGTAATATTTCATCTTAACAGACTGGTTCAACGGTTACGGGTGCCAAGTGAGCCGGCAGCATCCGTTTTACAGGACCTCTGCGAGTGTGTACGGATGGTATCCACCAGGTAACGATACATTTTATCTCGTACTTTAACTACCTACTAGTTATTATTCCCTTAAATGCGATTCGTTCGTTCGTTCGTTTCAGCCAAAAGACGTCCACTGCTGGACAAAGGCCTCCCCCAAGGATTTCCACAAAGACCGGTCCTGCGCCGCTCGCATCCAGGCGCCTCCCGCGACCTTCACCACATCTTCGGTCCACCTAGTGGGAGGCCTGTCCATGCTACGTCTTCCGGCTCGTGGTCGCCACTTAAGAACTTTACTGCCCGGGGCACATAGCTCGTAGAGCTGAAATGCGATTGTAAGAGTAAAACTCTACATGAAATATATTTTTTACTTCGTTGCTCATACAATTTTGGTTGTTATTTCAATAAATTCATCAATATTGATTGAAGCTTTTTATGCATGAGTAACCTACAGATGCGTCACGTGTGACTGTCAGACAATTGATATGCCTATTTCATTCCATGAAAATCTTTTAGGTCCGTATTCCGTGCCCTCTGTGTTTTTCCCGAAGAGCCAGCAATTTTCCAGTCAGCTGGCTCAGGCCGGCATGTATAGGAACTATTCGCTGAACACCGGTCGTGATCCTACGGGCTACAAATAATTGAAAATTTATGTACCTTTTACTTGTTACACTTCAAATTTTTACCTATACCGCAATGTCCCATTAAGTTTTAATTTGCATTGAAGTAAAAATTATTTTGTTATTAAGTTTATAAATAAGTTGTGGATAAAGTACCTATAAGACTTTATATTATTGAATTGGAACAATTATTTTAAGATATTCAATAAGTGTTATTTATTTTTAATAAGTAAGAGATGAGTTAAGTTTAAATTAGTGACACTGTATGTTCGTTATTGTAATAATAATGTTATGTTACTTTTTTATGTAATAAAATATTTTTTCACTTTTACAAATCTTTTTTTATTACCTGCTAGTAGTCCTTCAATTTAAACTTGGATAAATTATACTTCCCATCAATAAATTATATAGCAAATGGTTAAGATTAATGATTCAGTCAGGTAGTATGCCCATGATTACAAACGTATTGGATTCTCCTAAAATTACAATCTCTACTACAAAATGCTGAAGTTACAATACTTACATTACAGCATTTTTTTTTATTTTCAATTTACTTCCATAGTCTCACATCCCTGGTTATTGGTACCTGAATGCACTACTGTAGGCAAATATTTATTAAAACTTTTTCCCGCGGCGCCATCTACGTGAAATTCAGTTTGTCACAAACCGGCTGTCATGCAGGCCGTGCCGTCGATGCCAATTTTCGAGACAAACACACAAGGGCTATTGGGGTTATTGTCGCTTCTTAAACCTCATCCCAGTCGTATACCAGTAGCATTATCATTGCAGGCATCCACTCCGTGCCATCCGTGTTCTTCCCGGCTGGCCAGACGTTCACCAACCGGCTCGCTGCTGCCGGAATGTACCGGAACTATAGCCTCAACACCGGCATGGACCCTGTCGGCTATTCGTGATCTTGAGACACAGATATTTCAGTAAAAAAAACATAGGACATTAGATGTAGTTCTCTGTAGTTAGATATAATCTATCGTAGTACCTACTTGTATAATAATCTATAGGTACTAATATTATAAAGCTGAAGAGTTTGTTTGTTTACTTGAACGCGCTAATCTCAGGAACTACCGGTCCGATTTAAAAAAAATCTTTCAGTGTTAGATAGCCTATTTATTGAGGAAGGCTATAGGCTATACAGGGTGACTGGAACTGAACCCGCCATAGCTAATACGCGTATAGAGGAGGTCATTTGCTAATTATTGAACCTTACTTTCAATGACTAAAGTTTATAGTTTAGGAGATATGTCAATTTTTATACTTTTTTCAGATTTTTCCGAAATTTGACCTAAAAACTGCTTCAATTTTTTTTCTCGCGTGATTTCAACAGTTTTTTTTATTTGATATTAATATAGAATATGTCTTTATTCAAATAAAATAAATTTCTGATCCAGATAATGATTGAATAGCTAGTTACGAGCCGCCAAAGTCTAACAAAAGTACAAACCACGATAAAAAATTCTACTTCGAATTCGATTGAAACAAAAATTAATGGTGATAATGGATTGCCAATGATCTTAAAAATATCTCTAGCTTCTCTTCTTTCCAATGATATATCACACGTTGTAATTAGATAATGAAATTTGTCAAAAATTTAAAGTTTATGGAAGAAAATGGAGTAATAATACAAAAATTATCCATACAAAGTTGATTTTGAATTTTTTTAAACTCTTTTCTTCATAATGTGATTATTATTTTTAAAATCATTTTTCAAAAAGCACACAAAAATAGTTATGAAAAGGAGTATAGCAGATAATATGAGATGTTTGAAGAAACTTTGTATGGATATTTCCGTATTATTACTCCATTTTCTTTCATAAACTTTAAATTTTTAATAAATTTCAATATCTAATTACTACGTGTGATATATCATTGGAAAGAAGAGAAGGTAGAGATATTTTTAAGATCATTGGCAATCCATTATCACCATCAGTTTTTTTTTAAATCGAATTCAAACTTGAATTTTTATCGTGGTTTGTACTTTTGTTGAACTTTGACGGCTCGTAACTAGTTATTGAATCATAATCTAGATCTGAATTTATTTTATTTGACTCAAGGTTTATTTGATATTAGTATCAAATAAAAAAATCGGTTAAAATCATGCGAGAAAAAAAATTTAAGCAGTTTTTAGGTCAAATTTCGGAAAAATCTGAAAAAAGTATAAAAATTTACATATCTCCTAAACTATAACACTTTAGCCATAGAAAGTAAGGTTCAATAATTAGCAAATGACCTCCTCTATACGCGTATTAGCTATGGCGGGTTCAGTTCCAGTCACCCTGTATATCATTACGCTACGAGTAATACGATAGGTGCAGAGCAAAAATGAAAAATGTTGCGAAAACGGGTTTTCACGCGTACGAAGTCGCGGGCACAGCTAGTCTATCGTATATTGGTGATGGTGAGTATCTTTAAATAACAAACCTTTATATCTCAACAAGGCATTTTTCAGTAAATTAAGGGTTTGAAGTAACTTATGATTAGGTACAGAATGGAACATGAAATAAATTCAGGATTTTAAAAGTATCTGAAAGAAACACTAAGAGACAAATAGACGGAACTCTTAGTTTTCTAGAAATTAGTTAAAAATCTTGGATTTGATTGTTTTTTACCTATAAGTTTCAATATTATATTCTCTAGTACCTATAAACGTTGGACGATTACGTTAATTGAGTGCCAAAATACAGAGGTAGAGATATTACTTTTTTGAGAGTACAGTAATTGTTTTAATAAATATTTTTAAATCGTGTAAAAATTAAGTCACACAAAGGCAGATCATATGAAAGTAATAATCAAGTTATGTTAATTTCCAGATGGAAAATTAAATGTGGTCGCATTTGTTGTTTGTCTGTCTCGCTGATTTTGTTTTCTGTGTTATTGGCGTGAGTTTGATAATGCTTTTTGTGTAATTAATGATCAATTTTTTATTAAATAAAACGCTCTACTTTTAAAATAATTTGCTAATTTTGATTTTGAATTAATAAAAGGTAATTTATTATTGTAATGTTTGTTTTCTTGTTTACGCTAAATACTTAGATAGTTTGTGTTTACTTTAGTTAGATGGTAATTCTAAAATGAAACAACTAGAGCCAATATCGGTAGGTATTGACTTACCAAAAGAGGTGTTTATTATATTATTATAATATAGATTAACATGCATTCAAATTCCATTAACATATTCCATTCGAACATAGACATGGTCGTCACAAAATAATTTTCGAGTTGGTTACCATCATAACGAGTATGTATGATGTTTATTTTTATTTGTTACTAGTATACATTAATAGCATTTGTTAATTGCTTGTTTTATTACTTTGTGACAAACCATGTCTTATAATAAAAGATTAAATCACGATAAATAGTAAAGGAGGCGTCACAATCCACTACGACGATACACATGCCTCTCATCGAATTTAATTTTTATCATGACAATCTTTGGAAACACTATTCATCATTTCCATATTGATACATATTGTATAACTCGATTAGCAACAACAACAACAGCATTATATTAACTTTAGTGTTCATATTATTATCTTAACAATTAACAAAGACAGAACATTATTTGAACGTCAAAATATTTAAAATAATCTACATAAATAACAAAGTGTTTGATAGGTAACTAAACTCTTCGTACACTGTTTTATAATACAAAACTAACAAAACCGCGACACTTCATTTATAATAATGCATTATAATAGTAATAATTATCTAATTGCGCTTTTTATAGACACTTATGTATATTACACGTACGCCGTGGTTGTATGCTAAGAGATTCGTGTCAAATTCTAGCTACGGGTGCAGTTTATCTAAGCATACCTATCGTATTGTATAGAGGTATGACACTCTGTCAAGGCCCCGTACCGATTAACACAAATCATCCTAAAATCGACAAGTAACATTACGTTCTACTGCAAAATGAAATAATAACCACCAAAACAATATTACAACCCAACGCCAGTTTTCATAACCCTATTTTCAGGAATGCCTTAACATAATGAGTTGTTCTTACATTATACGTATAGCTATTTTCGTTGTAAAATCTACAATAACAAGTGGGCTGGTAGTTATTACTGTTCTGTAATAATATTGTAACACGTAACGTAAATATTTCTTACAATGATTACTGAATATTAAATTCCAGCGCATTTATGCGCATATATTTCAACTACACATATTATAATTATCTACTTTGATCCGAATTAGCTAAAGAATAGTTCACTATGAAGTAGCTTAAATGTAAATTTCGCTAAAGAGATATGAAAGCACAATGCACTTGATGCGATGAATAACACCAACGTCCCTGATATGACAACAATCAGACTTAGCTCACGCAAGGTTCACATTTGAAAACTAGATAAACTAGAAGTAACAAAGAAAAAGAAAATCACATGATTATAAAGTGATCAAAGGTGTACAGGCAAAACTACAATCATACAAATGAGGTTCTCAATGACAGTAAAACCATCATAGCAAATAAGATTTGCAGTAAAAAACTTATTGAAGAGCATACAGTATTAACAAGACGTTCTTAAAGCTATGAGATACAACTAGTAATAAGATATAAAATGTGAATCAATTCTTGCATATAACAATATTGTCTTAAATAGCATTGCTCACATCCCAATTGCTAACAATTTTGGTTTAATAGGACCACAAAATTTCAAAGTTCTTGTAAAGTTATTAAAAAACTCTTATGTTGTCATTTAAACAGACATTTTGTTATCAAATTCAAAACATGTTAATGCCAAAATGGACAGCAACACGCTTCCATTAGAAATTGAGACAATACACAATGTTAGCTTACGATCATTCACCCTACTTATTGCCACCAAGTTTATTCACCCTTCAAATAACATTAATCTAAAGAAACAAGTGACGTTGAAAGTTAGTCGAAGTACCTATCGGTCGTGTTCTCCTAAGGACGTGTAGCGAGTGTAGAAGGGACACCGAGACAGTGAAAAAACACTACACGCGGCGCGCGCGCCGGTATCGAACGGGATCGATCACAATGCAGCTCAGTTGATTCGTATTTTCATATTTATAATAAACTTATTGTAAAAAATCTATAGTTATTTTACATTAAAACTATGCTTACTCTTGTTTCTCACGCGGTTTGCGCAACGGACACTCGGTTCGAAGGGTGGTCCCTACAAAACAGGTGTAACTCGGAATGCCATCTGAGAGTATTATGATTATGTGTCTCCTATCCTGTATTTGATGTCTCGACTTTCTATTGCGATATTTTCATTACATTATTCTTTTCTGTTGTAAAATTATTTTAAACAAATTAACACTAATATTATTTTGTAGCAAATAAGAGACGCGCATGGTGATTTACAAAAGATTCATTGAGTTTACTAATTTACCATTATTTTAACTGTCTTTTAAAATCGTATTTACACACACATCAGGCATGGCAATTTGGGTAGTCTTCAGCCTTGCTAGCTTTAGTTTCTTTTTCAATCCAACTGCGTCAGTTCATGGTTTTAAATACATATTGCTGAATGAATTGTTTGCGGAAATGTGTTTTTGTTTTATAGATAACACGTGTAAATATGACTTGTTAACTTCTGTAAATTCCTTAAAGTGGAAGACGTAATGCGGCACCAACCTAATGGTGAATATAGCTCTACTATTATAAGAGCCGTACGATTTTTCAGAATCTAAGAAAAAAATATACGGTTCAATGTTTGTGTTGATGAGGATGTGCGCGTCTCTGTAAAGTTACAGTTGTTTTACATGTCGCCGAAGATTCCGGCGAATGTTTTCCGTAAGTTCTTCATGGTATCCTCTGCGTCTTCGGTGAGGGCTGCGCTGAGGGAGCCCTGCCGCGCGAAGCCCCCGCGGCCGGCGGCGGAGCCCGAGGGCGCCGCGCTAGGCTGGGCAGAGCTGCTGGCTGTGCTTGGCGCTGCCGATGCCGAGGACACGGTTGACGACTGGGAAGCTGGCGAAACACCTGTTATATTAGATGGGAATTATCTCCTAGGGGTATACGACATCAAAAGCTAGAATGGTCACTTGCATGAGAGAAGCGCCCTTGCGGGTGTTTGTGGAAATCTTTGGGGAAGGCCTTTGTGCCAGCAGTTCAAGTCTTTTGGTTGAAAAGGGTTGTAAATGTCTACCAATTGCCATGTCAACATACTTTACCTAGGTACATCGTCATGTGGGTTCTGTTTGACCCAAAAATTGCCTTGGAGAGAATTAAATTTTACTTTTGTACCTACAACATGCTTTGAAGTATGTAAATACATAAATAAAAGAGACAACCTCGTGACAGACAGACATGACCTTAATAATAGAGTTCTTGTCATCTCCTGATGGTAACCTACCACAAACTACTACTACTACAAATTATACGGCTACTTTAACGTTGTCATTCAGGCGTCACAAATGTTTGTAACTTACCCTGCGAGTCACGCCGCGTCAGAGGCGGTGGCGGCGGCTGCGACGGCTCAGCCGGGATGGGAGGCAGTGGCCGGTCGATGCTGGTGGCAGCTGCGAGCGGCGCGGGCGGTGGCACACTGGGCGGGCCCGACCCTGGCAGCGGCATGGTGCGCTCCTCGGGCGACGTTGCTGCGGAACTGCCGGATACTGATGTTCGGGATGCCGTCTTTGTTATCCCTGGCCGGCATACAGCCTGGAAGTACAATTTTTTTTATGAGTTCAAGAACAAAAGTAATCAAAAGGAAGGAATTTTCACTATATTAACACAACCTCTCAACCAAATTATTTTCTGCCTTCCTTTAAAATTTCCAAATAAAGACTTAAGATGAGATGCTTGAAGATGCTTAGTAGACCTTTACTCTGGATCTGGCCGGAATCGAAAGAATAATAAGAATAAATCATACTTAAATTGACCTGCATACGCTGGAGCACCAGCTTAGCAAGATGGCGGTGGACTTTCCCCTGCGAACTGTGGCCCATGAACGAGGTGGTGGAGTCGTTGAGCTCGAAGATGTTCTCGTGCCCGTCCTTGCCTACATCTAACTCTAACGCGCATTACGTCATGAGACATCTAGCAGTAGACTTTGAATTCAATATTAATATACCTGCATGCGCTGCAGCACCAGCTCTGCAAGATGGCGGCGGTCCTCCTCCTGCGAGTCGCCCATGAACGAGGTGGCGGAGTCGTTCAGCTCGATGATGTGCTCGCGCCCGTCCTTGCCCACCACCAGCTCCAGTGCGCACACTTCCAGACCTCCGAAGATTTCGCTCACCTGAAAAATTCAGAGATTGTGGAGATGCAGAGTTTACATTTATAAGTATAACATCGGACAATTTGGAAACTGAAGATGGTTAAGCACTGTTGGAAGTTTATGGACTAAAATTTATCAACCCAAATAGCGAGGGATAAGGTTTATACCGGTCAATACTTTTATAGGTCTATTCTGACATCAATCTGCAACCAATACGGCTCTTTTTTAACAAACAATTCCTCCGCAAGAGATTAAATCTTTGAATGTTTTACCTCGTCTATCCACATCTTATATCGGTCGTTCATGCCGATAGCTTCCAACATGGCTGATCCTTGGTTAGTCTTCCAGTTTCCAGAAATAGACTTGCGCCTGAAACAAAAATTTCATTAAAAAAGATCACGTTAAGGCTCGTTAATTAGATCAAACGCTAAACATTGAAGTTATTACAAAACGCCTGCGGAGTTATTAAATTTAGTCTCGGGCGAGTATAAACTTTAATGTTCTTAGTAGGCGTAATGTATTTGAAATTAAAATATTAAATGTTTACATACGAGTACAAAACAATTAAAAATAATTGCCGCACTTTTGTTACGTGTTCTTTATTTTGTTACTTTCGTGTCTCTCAAAATTTAGTTACTTATCCCAGTTGAGTGATGTCGCTTTGTCCATATAAAACACTAGATACTTACATAAATGCCTTATAGTTGGTTCCAATTTTCTGTATGTGGATGTCGTATTTGGCATCGATGTACGGTTCCACGGTGCAGTACGTTCCCAGCATGGCCACTACGCCAGCGATATCCTGAAATGAAAATGGTTACTTTTACGTATGTAAAATTTTCACCAACCAAAAGGAAACTAAACGTCATTTATGATATAAATAAGTAGTCAAAGAGATAGGCAGGTCCAATCAATCTTGTAGTTTAAAGCACCAAATATTTCCTCTGCTTACAATTTACCAAGATAGAATACCCACGTATCTAATAGGACAGCCATAGCTTCTGTTTTATCTCACAGATGTCGATACCAAGTAGTTGTTAGCAAAGTTTGTTTTTGTTGGATCGTCGAGGGGCTAACATGAACATAGATAAAGGTCATAGCACACTTATCAACCCGGAAACGGATTGCAACCGTATGAACGGTAAGTAGCGGTCAGTATTCTTTGTATGAAACTCCGTACTCCACACACTTTGCGCAGCTCCGTCACGTAAACGCCTATAGTATGACCGGTTAAATGAGACCTCGCCTGCGGAACGCGGGGGCACAGGGGCGGGACGAGAACGGGGACCGTGCGGGGTGCGGGCGGGGATGATATAAAAGAGATAAAATTTCACTAGATAGTTCTCAAGATATGTGACGTCACAGTGAAGTGGTTAACGGTAAACAGGCGGTGATAAATTTTGTAAAATAAATTATTTTCTAATAAAGAAAATAAATTATTTTTAATAAAGAAAATAATTTATTTTAAAATAAAGAAAATAATTTATTTTAAAATAAAGAAAATAATTTATTTTATAAAATTTTAATGTAACAATTCATGTCGTATTTCATGCAAAATTTATTGTGTGCAAGATGTATCCAAATTATTAATCAATCACTTATGTCCATATCAATATCACTAGAACTTGATTCTTCACTTTCAAAGCAGCCATCATCCGAATTATCTGAATCATCGTGCACATTAATAATAAAATCAACAACGTCATCTAGAACTCCGTCGTGTTCGCAGTATTCATCCTCTACAATGCTCCCACTTTTCTGCGGAATATTCAGCAAATAAATTTTCCAACATATTTTTTTCTGGTCCAAATTGGAGTCGATACTTTTTTCTGCTAGCTGTCTTTTTATATCACCCCAGACCAACCCAATTGGGTTCAGGTCTGGGTGGTAAGGAGGCAAACGCAACACTTCATGGCCCTTTGCTTTCAATAACTCATCAATTTTATACAGGGTGTTAGGTAAATGGGTATATGAGCCGACACTAACCCATGTTAACATGGTCATATAAATGGTATGGTGAAGTCAGAAAATTGATATCTTCATTTTAATTATTTTAATTTTCATACAAATCGGATTTTATAAATTTTTTGTTGTATGAAAATTAAAAAAATTAAAATGATGAAATTAAATTTCTTCGGTGATTTAAATTTTTCGTTGTTTTTTAATAATTTTCCTTGTTGTACAATTCTGGGTACAGTCTTTTCCGATAGTCCAGTAACGTTTGCTACGGTTTTGTTTAATGGTATATCTTGTTGATATTCATCAGAATTTGGATCCAGTTTTTTTTTTCTAAAATATTCATAAACGTTAAAAGCTATTTGCTTGCACTGACTATTAATTTTGTCCGAAAATCTTTCGACTCATCTTAAAAATGTAATCTCATGTATAGCCCTCACAAAGCGTCCGTAACAAAAAACACAAGCGATCGCTAGCCGCATCGCCAGCGAAATGAATTTTGACAAGAATGCGCCTGCCGCCCGCACCCCGTACGGTCCCCGTTTTCGTCACGCCCCTGTGTCCCCGCGTTCCGCAGGCGAGGACTCATTTAACCGGCCTACCTATAGCCTCGCGGTTGACAGCGCGGCGAAAGGCAAAGCGATGTTGATCCCTTTCCGGGTTGATAAGTGTGCCTGTCAATGATCGAATCAGAAATGAGGAGATCCGTAGGAGAACCAGAGTGACTGACATAGCCCGCAGAATCGCTAAAATCAAGTGGCATTGGGCGGGGCACATAGCTCGAAGAGCTGATGGCCGCTGGGGCAGGAAAGTTCTTGAGTGGCGACCACGAGCTGGAAGACGTAGCGTGGGCAGGCCTCCCGCTAGGTGGACCGACGATCTGGTGAAAGTCGCGGGTGGTACCTGGATGCAAGCGGCGCAGGACCGGTCTTTGTGGAAATCCTTGGGGGAGGCCTTTGTCCAGCAGTGGACGTCTTTCGGCTGAAACGAACGAACGAACGAAGTGTGCCTGTACCTTTATGCGGTAAAGTCCGATATGAACCAGATTCGCTTATTAATGTTGTAATGGTTTACCTGGAAGTCGGCCAGGGAGTCCACTTTCACCTTGGCCACGCCGCTGTGCGCGTGCCCTATCTTGATCACCACGGGGAACTTGGGAGCTGTTACCTGCAACAATGACACTTGTGTTAATATTGGAAGCCATAGCTTTATGTCTATATTGGTCATCTTAGGCATGATGTCATGCCACGAACAGTCCACTTACACCACTTTTATTTAATACAGGAGGAATTGAAACACAGGTTTAACTTAGTTCAGACTAAGAAAGGCTGACTTAAGTATACTGTTGTTTAAAAAGTTAAAACGCTCATTTGTGAATAAACAATAAAGCTGAGTTGCACCACCTAACTTTAACCGTAACTATAACGATAACCGGTGTTTTTGTTTTTACATGGTGCAACTCAACCTAACTCTACTACGAGTAAAAAGTTATGGTAAAGTGAACATACTCGTAGGTACTTTGAAAGACAATCATTGAACAACGTTTGTTTGTTCGTAAATTATGCTGGTATAATTTGTATCTTGCCATTGCTATTTTATTTCCGATTACAGTATAATTAAATAATTACAAAGGTATTTAAGACGTTTGAATGTAAAGTAAGATTATATCGTGTGCATTCCAACTAACAGAGCTCTATGTTTCTCTAACCAACGTGCCCGTAGTTAATATTTAGAGGTAATTTGTTAGCATAGCGTTGTCTGAAGGCAAACGTAAGTGTGAAACAGGGATGTTATGGATATGAAGTTTCGGTTATGGATACGGTTACGGATATTAGAAAAATATTATACCGGTTTTGGTTATGGTTACGGATAGTAAAACATTTCGGATTATCCGAAAGTTTCGGATAACTTCGGTTATGGATATTAGAATTTTAAAAAGGTAAAATTCTAATAGCAAGATGCTGCGCGACCTACATAGCCACTTTACGAGTATGTACTATGACGGTACCTATGATAAAGGTAAAACAGGCGGGGATAACAGAATGGTGCCAGGGGATGCCAGACAAGTAACAAAAATTGAAAATATTAAGATTTAGACTCCGCCTTTTTCCGAAACTTTTGAATCGGTTTCGGTTGCGGTTACGGATATTTTTTATTTCGGATATCCGATAGTTTCGGTTACGGTTACGGATATCCATAACATCCCTGGTGTGAAACAAAGGTCTATTTATATGGGGAGCTTCGCCACATGTGTAATCACAGGTTTCTGTTAGCAAATCGCATAGGTATGAGCTGTGAACTCATCGCCTTTAGTTAATTTTATGGCAGCGATAACTATCTTAATTGCCTTAATACACGAATAGACCTTTGTGATATCATGTTTATGTTTTTATTATGCCATGTTAACTTTTACTTATAATTAACGCCGTAATTTTAGAGAGGAAGTTGGATATTTTTTTAAAACGAGTACGCACGCTGCTAAGGGTTTAGACCTAAGAGCAGAGTTATTTAGCTGTGTAGTTTCTAAAAAACTTAGTTCTAATCCTGAAACGATATAGTACAATCAGCTTAATAGAACAGTTACTTTATTAAACCAATAACCATATCAAACTACGGATAATATTCTTATTGATTTTCTTACTTCTATGGGAAAGCTATATTTTGATAGCTCATAAAAAGTGTATCAATTAATTGGTCATAACAACTACCCAACCTATATGTTAGTAGAGTCTTTTACAAACCAACATACACGTCATAGTCGCATGCAGAATATAGATCATGACTCGGCGAAAAGTACATAATTATGTCAATAAAATCTACATATAACGAAGACTGCCTGTAGGTGTGCACGGAAAGCTATTTTCAAAGGTTAACCCGTAGGCACTTACTATATTTCATATCTACCTACAATTGAATGAGTTTCATAGATTTATCGACTATACAAAGGTTCACATTTAGACATTGATTGTTTACTGAAGCAGTGCCAATTTCTTCTAACCTTTCCAAGGACTGCATGTGGAAATAGCCGTTAGAATGTTATGATGACTAATTCATTTCGTCAATCAATAAATAGAACTAAATAATATACATAAGTATATAATATCATATAACTGAGCTGCTTATACATACAATATGTGTAACTGTTGAAAATGTTAAATAAGTCCATTTTTTACTAGAAATTACATAGTTTCCAAAACAAGAAGCTAAATTCCATAATTATGTTGAGCACCTAATAAAATAAATGAACTAAAAAGTATAAAAGTATTGTTGTAATTAGCCGTACCTAGTAAAATTAAATACCAAGTACCTAGTGACAAAATAATTTGCAGTCGTAAATGTATTGACTGAATTTTAAAGGTTTCAGGGCAAATATAATGTTGCAAAATGTCGGTTAGAAACAGATTTTCATAAAAGTCCATAAGTATTCGTACAAAAATACCTATTGGCAAGAAAAACGTACTGCCTTAACCCTTTTAAGGATTGGTTCGTGAGGTACGGACCCTTGGGATAGCCTTAAATGTCCTTTTATCCTGACCTTTTGGGTAAATTGTAGATATAACAGAATGAGATCTGTCTAACATAAACATTATCAAGAAAAATTACATTTTAGTTTCTTCATTTTCGATAAAATGACAATGTTTGCCTTTATCGGCAGACTTTGTTAAATGTAGGTGAAAACACATTTTTACATCTTTGTTTCAAATATCTCTTAATCAAAACACAATAAGTATCTACAGGTCCTTACTGGAGCTACGCGACGGAATTGCAGGACAGTGATAGTGACGGAACTGAGTTACACACATTCGGTCGTTTATAATTGTGAACCCACCTATTAAACCTAAGAACCTATTGTCTATCTTTTCTTTATTTTGTTCCCTCTCCTCTACAAGGGGTGTGACAATCTCTTAATCAAAACACAATAAGTATCTACAGGTTTCCTTACGATTACTTTATTAGTTGTTAGGAAGTGAAACATCTTATTACCTTTCTATACTACGAATATGTAGGAAGATAGATACCTAACGAATGAATAATGGTATCATAATAGGCAAACAATATTTTCCAGTATGCTTAATAAACGTATCATAAAATAGTTTCGTAGAATTTCATCAGCTCTAACATAGTGGGAATTTCCTTGGAGAAAGCCAACGCAGGGCTAGTCAGAAAATTACTCATTTGCATCATAAATATGCAAACGGAGTACACTACCATAAGCGACACGTTTAATTAAGGTTTCTTGTTATTTATTATATACAGAGCCATTGGGCTTACTTTCCTATGTTACGAGTATCAGTCATTTCCATCCCAACTAATATTATAAATGCGAAAGTAACTCTGTCTGTCTGTCTGTCTGTCTGTTCTGTCTGTCTGTTACGCTTTCCCGCTTAAACCTCGCAACCGATTTTGATGAAATTTGGCATAGAGATAGTTTGAGTCCCGGGAAAGAACATAGGATAGTTTTTATCCCGGTTTTTGAAACAGGGACGCGCGCGATAAAGTTTTTCTGTGACAGACAAAAATCCACGCGGGCGAAGCCGCGGGCGGAAAGCTATATTATATAAAAGAAAATAGTTCTCGGGCTTTGAATACCAAATTACAACATTTGACTCGCTCTGTTCATTATAAGTAAAACGGATTAGTCAAACTTGTGAGTTCATCAAATTAGAAATGTCTGTTTCGTCATAATAGGCGCGTGTCAATCTCGTGTGACGTCACTAAGCACTCGAGCCCGTTGGAGTGGCGCAGGCGCAGCGGGGGCGGCGCCGTGGGCGGCTCCATCAAGCGCCCTTTGCAAACAAGGAGAATTCCCGCGCGCGATGTGTCATCCAAACATCAAGAAATATCTTTTTTAGGCCTCAAATAAAATTGCTATTTATGGCCATCGCTGGTGACGTATTGAAATCGGCCAGTAACAGTTGTGTCATTACAATCGTATTTCCGTTCGCACTGTGCGTTATTCAGAAACGCATTGTACATAAATGGCAATAAGATGACTAACGTAACAGGTTGTTTTCACGACTCGAGCGCAAACGTATGCGCAGGCGCCGGGGCACTTAACCTGCAACATTTGCACTATAACTAGATGTTATCTGCTGATCAATCGGCGCGATACCGTCGTGGCGACTATGGAAGCATTCAATTCAAATATCAGAACTGTTGACAATAGCTCTTAATGATTATAAACAGGCGTGAAATAATATCTTTCAAGACTCGATGGTGTATTTATTGTGGGCAAAGGACACGACAATCGTCGTTTATCACTTTAATTGCCGCCTTTGTAGTTGGACGTTATCTATCCTGGCGCGATAATGAATCAGTGCGCGGCTTTGTGGCTATGTCTGCGGTATTAAATTACCTACTTGGTTACCTAACGTACGGAAAGTACTACTGGTTAGGTAGTCCCGACCAGTATTGTAATAGAGTGACTCCTAGAGAGTTAGGAAGTGATATCTTTAAGGATATTGTCAAAAATGGCTTCCAAGAATAACCGCTAAAGCTATACATGTGACTCTACCTACCACCGCTTAGACAAATAGCACCGATTTCAGCAAAGCGCATAAAAGGCTTAAGCAAGCAAGAAAGATGACGATGCAACGATATGGAACAAACAAACCATAAAACAATTTGTAGTTTACATTGTGATTAATATTGCACGTTTAATAGCAATTTAAGTGACTCAAAGCCAAGGTTTAAAGGAAACAATTACGGAATATGTTATCAAGTAATTAATGTAAACCATTTGCTTCATAAAGACTACCTATTGAGTACAATTAAAATACAACTATTCAATTTAACAGTGAATATAAAATGACTAGTAAATTAGAGTGTAGCTGACTAGTCGTGCTCAAGTCTAGGTTGTTATGAAAATTAACATTTACAGAGATTAGATTATCAATTGATTACTTAATAATCATAAGTGCTACGACAAATAATATTAGCAAGCGATCCAGATTCTAGAGCATTAATTTATACATATGAAGATAAAATAGCGATATTTTTTAATTACTTAATATTAATGTTTTTCCTAAAGTACTTAAAACGGATTAGTTTTCTTTAGTGAAAGAGTCACATGATAAAGGCTTCATGGGCCAAAGAGTCTCTACATCTTTTGAGATCCAATGTACAGAACGACTGCTGTATTGGTGATATTTGGAATCTACGATAGGTACTTGTATTTTAAGGAGCAAATTATTTAATCTTCTTTCTCACAACTTTAGAGAGACACTTACAAGCGTACAAATAAAATTAAATCCAATGAACTTATTGATCTCTACATTAAACAATTATGAATAAGTTAGTGTTGATTGATTGAACTGTAATGACGGCTACATTAATCAATGCTGAATAATAAAGTTATTAGTAGTTATTCCTTTAGGCTTTCGTAATAATCGATAGTTATTTTGAACAACAGTTTAAATGTTAAACCATATTAATGGATTAATGCGTGTCGAACACGCACTGTTTTGTACATTTCTGTTGCTATTGACCCGGCTCAAGGTAATCGGTTAGTGTTGTGACAGTTTATTTATCGATAGTATCGCAACCTTGGCAACTGTTTTAATGCCACTTAAAATTATATTTGTATACTTACTTTAACTTAAATATTGTACTTTATTATTAAGGTTGTAATTATTAACATTACAAACGATTAGGTATTTTGTACTTTTATTCTTTAACTGTACTTCAACAAAGGCACATTTTTCGTAAAATCACAATACATACAACTATAAAAAAAACTTGCTACGATAAGAAAGAAAGTAATTTATTTCGTTCCAAACTAACGGAAAATGATTCATTAGTTAGTGTTAGATCACCATAAAAATAACACAGTATCGACATTATGCAACACTACTTACTTACAAACTTATTATTATCTAGTGTGCTCATCGACATTACGTAGACATTTAGCACCTCCGTGCAGTTTACACTTTTGCAGTCGTAAAGCGTGTTAATAAGTTATCAGCTGGCGCCAGCTTTGGATTTAATTAAACCAACCGCTAATTATATTAAGTACCTGAATCAGCCTAAACTACGTAATGTTTTCATGCTTACATAAGCACTAGGTTTTGCTCTAGACTGTTATCAAAAACATTATTAGATAAATAGGATATGCACTTGTAAATAACTATCTACAAGGAATGAGTTAATTAGGAAATGTTTAGAAATTAATTTTATTTAAAAAAGGAAGTTTAAAAATCTCGAGTCTAATATGGAAAAGGAAGCACACCTTATAATATGAAAGTTACAAGTAGTACAGTCGCGGAATGAAAAGGTTCGTCAGTTTTCAAATTGATTCCTTCAACGAATCGCGAGGACATATTACCTTTTGAAACTATGTTACAGAATAATCTCGAGTTAGAGAAAATAATCTTTAACTGTTCGTCAGTAAAGTTCAAAATTATTCAGATCAAAGTTGTTTGACGATTTATCTTGTCAAGAAGATTATGATTGATAAACTAAAACCTTCTTGTTGGTTCAACCTGCCATTATTATTTCTAATAAATAAAAAAACTATTGTCAATGTCATTATTGCATTGCACTGATGGGGTAGAAAAATAAACAAGCAAAACCTTATTCGTTAGCAAACGTCATATTTATTTAAATGTTAACAGCCCTGTTTCTTGCACTGTTATGTTGGCAGTTTTGACTCTTACAGTACCTAGTGCAAGCGAAAACCGACACTAAAGTGACGCTAAGTGACGAACCTTTTCATTCCGCGACTGTACATAGTAAATTACTCGTATTAAATATATTATAACGTAGGTAACTTATGGATACGCAACACTTATTCATAACCATTATTTAACATTGATTCATTTACTATTTAATTACAGTTACTATAACTTAATTGATAGGTACGATTTAACCAAAACATGACAAGCGCTTTGTTTCGTGATTTGGTGTAACAATAGATATTATTTTAGTGTCATACTAAATATTATCGATCGTGGTTATGGTAAAGGTTGATGTTTTCTGTTGTGAAATTGTTATAGGCACTGTAACTTAAACAAAATAGAACAAAATGTAGAGTTATAATAGAATTGCAACGCTCTTTAAAATTTTCCACGGTTAAGTAAGTATGTGAAGAATCTAAATAAATTGGCATAACACGATTATAGTTATTACATTCAAATGATAAACGTATCACGCTAACAAAGTCATGTAAGTAAAACGTGAAGTTGCTACTGGTTAAATTATTTATTTAATTTGAGAAGTATAATAAAAATAGTCACAAAAGTACTTCGAAGACTTGCAGCTGCATATTATCGGCGAAAGAGTTCCTTCTCGACGATACGAAGAAGGAAATATTGCAACAGCCGACTCGGCCTACATTGATAAAGACAAGCAAGCAGTAGGTATACGATGCACCTCGAGAAATCTGACACTGAGGCATTTGATAAAGTACAGGAGCTCAAATATTTATTTACATGATTAAAGCTAGATCAAAGTCCACGGCGGCATCAAGTTTCCTTATTTCGCGAAATCAACAAAATTACGACTGCAATTTCTGTGCGATAGTTTTAGGCTGAGTTGCACCACCTAACTTTAACGGTAACCGGTGCTTTTTGTATGGAGTTCGACAGATTTTTGACGTTCGTTAAAGTTAAAGTAAGATAGTGCAACGCAGCCTTAGTCTAGACTTTGGATTCGTTGGTTTGTATTTGGCAAATAGACAATGAGTTGTATAAGTTTGCATGGCTTGCTTATTAAGATTTTGTAAAAAGTTTAAGTACTAGTTGTTTGTTCAGAAGCTTTTCTGACGTTAGAGGTGGTTGTGATATATTTTAAAGTTTACCTGACTACTATCTCAATATTTGTGTATTCCATTTCTGCAATGTGAATAGTGCTACAATCGTAAATTGAAATAAAATAAGCGAGCTTTCCATTGATGAGACAATCAACATCACATTAGACTAGAGCTTTTGGTTCTAAAATAGCTGCTATTATAACTGCACAAGATGCTATAGTGTCAAGCTTAATGTGCTGTCTCTGGATTCTCCAGGCCTCGTGCGGCGAAGGGCCCGGAGGGACGGCCATGAATCTTACTTGAGGCATCGCGCCGATAAAACTGCTACCAACCTCACCCTACATGGATTGACTGACAATAATTTGCAGTATAATAAAAATGATTATACTTTTGTCCATGCATGCCATAAAGTTAGTTGAGAATGACGTCGATTTATTGTATTTTTACCTTAGTTTTCAGATTGTGCATTTAAACTTGTGGATTCCCAGCTCACAAAGAAAATCTTATCATTTCATTTCTAGCAGTTAAATATGTAGTAGCATAGAATAAATATTATCACTGGTACTAGCATATCTCACAATTAGCTAAATAACACATAAGATTATTTATAATTTATCCTTTGAATGCCATGTACTAATAATATAGGGAAAACCATCAATTTTGATAAGCGATATCAAAATGAACGGTATTCCCTTTGACATTATTTTGTTTAGGTGTTTCCATTAGAAATACCAATTTAGATACGGTTGTTCCAGAGTAGGTAGGTACCAATATTGTACATGTTACTCGTATATAGTTTTTCTGGTGAATTTACTGAAATGGAAAAACCACGCGTGTAGCAGGTTTTCCTGTAAATTCATTAGATTTTTCGACCAAAACTCTTTAAAAACATTTTATTCCTACCTTAAAATCGTTATAAAACTTTGACTTTTAAGGATTTACCAAGACGAATCGGGGATGAGCAAAGGCACTAAACTAGTCAGAAAAGCTTTTGAACAAACCACATCGTTTACGCCATGCAAACTTAAGTAGGTACCTATAGAGCTTTGTCTACATGAGATCTGAATTTTTTCACAGTGCGAGCCATGGGATCAGACGGGACCAAAGTACTTCGAAGAAATCTTCATGGCTTACATTTGGACGTGAGTTTTGATGCATGCCACCAAAAATGTCAAACTTCCAAGTGGCTTTCACATATTGTTGGTCAAATGTAAATATTTTGAGTGGTGATCGTCAAGAGATTGCAAGCGGCTGACGTCACGTCCTGTGTGTTCAGCAGAGATATGCAAAATCTTAATGTGCTGTAATAAAGCAACAATGCCTCGTGAAACAACTTGCAACAAGTTTGCACAATGTTTATAAATAGTGCGTTTTTCTCTATACTTACTCGTATTTTGAAATGAAAGTATTTGACAAAAGTAGTTAGGTACAGGAAAAATCGTGGTCTAAATATTGGCCTATACTGGATTCTTTATCAGCTTCAAAAGCACTATGTAGAACTTCAAAGTTGTAAAAAAATTTCTTAAAGCATTCAATTGATTTAACGACTAGACTAGTCCAAAGACATCCTATCGCATCACCACGATGTAATATTCCGGTTTGAAAGAAAGGTGCAAGTTCAGTGTTATTAAAAGCACTAAAACTAATGCTTCATTAATCCTGGACTTTACGGTTATACCGCGCAAAAAAGGGCATGATGATGCAAATGCACCGTCGTGTATTTGTACAGATATTAATGTTTACATACGGCAACGTGTGGCGGGTCGGTCCCCGCACTATCTTTCGCTACATTCCATCGACGTGCATCGTTACTGTTTGCGTTTGATGTTAATTAATACAAGTGGCGCAACGTTTGCTTTAGGCGCATAACTCGATGATATCACGCGCGAAACCTAATTCTGATGAATCATGAGCTTTTACCGGCGATGCACCGATAAGCGGGTGTAGTGGAACGGCGTCACGTCGATCCCGGGCCCACGTGCCGTGAACCGGCGGGCATAATAACAGCGCGGGCGCACAGCAACATTCAGTAACTGATTGTCCGCTACGGGGAACGCGTGTCGCTCATCTCGCCGAGCCGGCTGCCGCGTACACACACACGATAAAGTTTCAATTAAAATCGAATGGGAACAAATGTTTTAGACATGGACTAGTGTGCTTGCGGTGCATGTGTTCAGTATCCCGATAAGCTGAAGTCTACGAGTGCAGGTGCAATGTTTACTCGTTATAACCTAGTTATAGTTTTTGCTATCGTTGATAACCATGTATTTGTACGTCAAGGACTTTATTATGTCATCTGGTGAAATGTAACATTGTTTAGAACTGTGCATTAATTATAATATTATGAGCAATGAAATGAAATTCAAAATTATAGTTATTTAAAATTGTATGACGATTTAGACAATTAAAAAAAGCAATGCAAACTTTATTTAGCGGACCAAACAACAAACATTTTAATTAATTTTTAAGCTAAACCAAAAACAGACTATCAGAAATGAATTCCTAGTTAAATAAACCTTATTAGGCATTAAAATGCTAACATATTCAGATAAATATGTAAGCATTTACTTACATTTCAATTCGATCCACATTAGCAATCGTTAATTACACAACCTAAAGTGGAAATATTCATTTAACATTCACTCGATAAGTAAACATTACTTATTTACATACATTTTAAGTCATCAGATCCGAATACGTTGAATAATTACCAACATTTTAGGAATTTTTAGTAATATTTATTTAATTATAGGCTCTTCTAATGAATTCGGAATTTGACCTTTTTTGTTTACGACAAAATATTTGCATGAAAAACATAAAATTTTATGTTTCGTTACCCTGCCTTGTTCGTTATTTATAAATGCTTCCACAATAATTATTATTTTTAACATAAACTTTAATGCACCAACTCTACATTACGGTTAAAAAAGTTTTGGTACCTAAATCATAAAAACCTGGCAAACGGTCGTGAATGGTAAAATGCATTTTTCCGGCGAATAAAAATAAAGTTCTGTTGTTTTTCAAATTATTATAGTAGATAAATGTTACAGATATTCTTAAAATTAAAATAAAAACAATATACAATACAATTTAAAT
Source organism: Ostrinia furnacalis (assembly GCF_004193835.3). NCBI lineage: Eukaryota > Metazoa > Arthropoda > Insecta > Lepidoptera > Crambidae > Ostrinia > Ostrinia furnacalis. Next base: position 106,891 of record NW_021137151.1, on the reverse strand, counting down.
GAGAACCTCCTCCTTTTATGAAGTCGGTCAAAATAACCTAGTTAGAGATGGAAAATGTTCTGAATTCCAGCAAAATGCATCCATTAATAATTACGAAATGCTGATTGAAATACCAACACGGTGTGGAGAAAACAAAAAAGAAAGTCTATCTTCCGATATATAAACTGTAATGTATCACTTGGCATCGTTTCAGTCGCTTCAGAACGCGTCGTTAATTGTGCAGTAACTCCAATTACTAGGTAAAGGTTAGCCGTAAATACAGCCGTGTATTTTCATACCGACCCCTGTCTCTACAATGAAGTTAGTTTATGACACAGCAGTCAATCTATTTGTTGTTTCAACGCGTTTATAGTGGTCAATGCGGTATTCTAATAATAGCTATAGAGTCAAAAACATTCTTGTATACCTGCAGTTTTCTATTATTTATTGAATGATTTGACTAACGAAAAACATATTAAGTTAGTAGTCATTGTAAATGGAAAGCAGAGAAAATGATTACGCAATCAGGAGAGACATTAAGTCAGGGCTGTGCCGCACTTGGCCGTAATAACAGATTTGATTGATGTAGGTATTCTTCGTTTCACTTCACTTCAAGGGGACAAATCTGTTCCTAATTTTCACGCCAGTTACATCATAGGAGACCGCGCAGGACCGGTCGCTATGGAAATCCTTGGGGGATGCCTTTGTCCGTACATAGCAAAACTATCAGTATAAAAGATCAGTTTAAAACCATACGAAGACAAATTCGCAGTAAAACCTTCAATCATTAATCTGTGATGAAATATTAACGTGTATAAAAAGCAAACAGTAAATATTGCCGCGGGAATTCCAGAATGTAACCAAACATTTTGGCACAGACAAGTGTTTGTCTGTTTGCTCGCTCGGCTTTAACTAAGTATAACTAACTACGATTCGAGACGTGACACATTTCGTAAACATCGTTAGCGAGTTAGCGTCCTTTGGCGGCTCCCGTTGCAAGTCAAATGAAGAGCTACCTAACTTGATGATAATGTTCACTAATAAGCAGGTGTTTTGATGAATGATGCATTTTTAGTTAAGTAATCAATTCACTTCAAATTATGTTGTAAAACGCAACGGTATTGACTGCAAACCACTTAAGAATGATATGGACAATTTAAACAATAGCTCATTAATATACCTAGGTAGGTACTCGTATATTCAATGGAAGTGATATGGAAATATACTACATATTTGCAACATAAACCAGCTTGCTAAAACTATTTTCAGTCTTATTTTCGCGTAATAAGCAGAGCGCTTATTCTTACAAAGATGGTATCGAGAATATAACAGTTACTTTGTAATATGATTCTTCAAAGATTACTGAACAGATTTGGCTATCGGGAATTCAATCCTCAAAGGGTTTCGTAAAAGCCTGTTATACTATGAATAGACTTCTATGTAGAGATCTTATTTCTAAGCCTAGATATTTAGACCTCTTTTTGGAGCTTGATTTCAAATTGGAAGAAATTAGGAATTGAAGAGATTTTAATGTAGTTTTATAATATTAAAATGTTTCTACATTTGACGACCAAGATCTTAAAGTAATAAATTTTTTCTGCGTACTATCACTTAAATCCAAATTGAGTTGCAAATTGTTAGACCTAAATCAATTTAGGAGGAATAGGGGTGGGTAATAGGCAGCCGCGAAGGAAGTCCATCGTTAGCCCGAGCGTGACTGCGGGTCTACTTCGCGAAAATAATTCGACAGATCTCTACGTCTGCTCTATCCATCTCTCTTACTCGTGATGGCTTCTGTTATTTGTGAAAGAGACAAAACGAAATGAATGTATTGTTTTGCAGAGTAGGGCCCAGAGCCGCTCAGCTTTATTGATTAATGAAAATGACTTTATTGTAATGGTCGGCTCCAACTACCAACGCTGTGAAACGTGTCATATGTCGCGATAGACTAGTGCAAACAAACACTTCGCAATTGTGAGGCCGTAATACGAATCCTACGTACCATATTGGGTAGAGTTTAAAAAATACGTAAATTTATAGCTTTTTCCAAAGATTACCTAATGGTAGGAAATTAATCCTTTACGGCACGTTCAGATGACGATATTCACTTGACGATACTTACTTACCTACATTGTTATATGAACCTGAAATCGGAAAAAAAATCTAACCTACACCTACGTAAACCTCGAGTACGAGCTCTTATGACTTCCGTCAAATTAACCTTTGGCATATTAATCGTATTGATAAGTCTTTTATTGGCGCGTCCATGAAAAGGATCGGTGATCATCGGTGGTAATTTGCGTGTCACTTCCCGATTGAGCTCCTAGAAATCATTTCGCATTGACGATGAATTAATAATTTGTTATTATTGAAAAACATTCAAGGAAGCACATCCTGGAAAAGTTAAGATTCCATTAGACAAGGTCGTTCAAAAAAATATCCCAAGGGGCATGTTACTGCTGATATAAAACCTTATATTTGTAACCTAGTTTCCAACTTTTGGCACGGGTATAAATGTGCAATGAATGTGCAAAATAAATAAATGTGCAAAACCTGAAGGTTAGAGCAGTAACCTAACTTTTGCAATTTAACTTAAAAATTCAACATAAAAATTTCGCTAGCGATGATTTACAAACAAATATTTTCATGAAGGCGTAGAAGACTTTGTTACTTTAACAAGTCTCTTATTATTTTGTTTTTACACCTAATATTTCAAAGCTAAACGCGTTGCCATAAGTCTATCTGTCATGTATTTTGAACTTGCAACACGGTCGCGGCAGCTCATTGTAACACGTTGTATTTATACCGCATTAGATACCAGTTTATTGTTAGAAAGCTATTCCCGAGCAAGGGCCGGTGTCAAACCGCGACCCCCGCCTGTTGACCCTGCACACGGAAGAAGTTAATCACGCGCCGCCACGAGGTCCCGCGCCGGTCCCACCACTATGATTTGTGGCGATAACTATATACTATTAAATTATTCGTATAGGTAGATAAACAAACCGTTTCCCACCATTTGAGCTGGATTTTTGGCACCTACTTTGTAATAATGCAAACGTAAACGATTTGTGTTCTAAAATATACGAGCAAATTGCCGTAAAAAATTGCATTCCGCTTGCCAAACACATTAAAGCGCCAATATTTTTATGAAACGCCTCAATTCGAGTGACACTGCACATCTGTCATGTTACATTTGCAATAAATTAGTTTTTTAAACAGATTTTGTGTGCAGCTGCGACTCGGTCGGCCCATTAATCTGGCGGAATGCCCCACAATCGCGGCGTAGATCTGTCGGGCTGCCTGAACTTATCGCGCCGCGCATTTCTGCTCATTGTACTCTATTATTAATCGCCTCAGTAAATAGTGCAGTAATGCGCGCGCAGTTACCGGCGCCCGATCGCTTGACCTACTCCCAAGGGCTTCAAGGGCCAAGTTCACGTCATAGCACTAATAGATACCCTCCTCGCAATGTTGCAACACGAGAACGCATTAAAATTGGAAAATGTTTATGGCCGAGATAAGAGAAACATGCCACGAATTGAATTAGAAGCCAATAAAACTGTTATCTTAATTCAAGCCGCTAGCCGCGGTGCTCTACCGATCGAGTTCTCGATCGTAAACAAGAAGAATTGAATGAAAGTCGGAAACGTCAGATGGAAATTGGCCTAGGGCATAAATATTGGATGACAAGTTTTACAGGGCAATTCGTAAGATAATATTGGTGAAATTATGTTCGCTTTATGCATTAGAGGGAATAATGTGGACTCGGGCGGAGTGATGGCGTAGGCTGCAGACCGCAAGTGCGCGGGCTCCTCCGGTTACATCGCTGGAATGAAAACAATGGGTGCATCTATCGCGCGCAGGTGACAAAACGGTCGTTGTTAGCTTTTCTGCTAAGCACCTATATGCAAGCAGACGTGTCATGTATCATTTTCCACTCATTAGTAACCGTGCCTAAGCGAGTAGTACCTATTATAGTTAGTGTTTTGTTTTCGCGGGCTGAATCTCATTTAACAATTCAATTCCACGTTGATGCACAATATTCATCACGTTAACAGTCCGCGATGGTATCATAAACACTAAAGAGTGTCCGCTGCATTAAGACGAAATGGGGCACGGACCATTTCAGCAAATTATGTTTGTGAACTGAATGATCTTTAAATTTATTCCTTAGTGGTCATTCCGAGCACCTATAAAACTGGTCCTAAAAGTCCAATGGAAATAGAAAGCCTTATGTTATGTGGTGGGAAAGTCGGCCGTCCTTTTATTTATACGGGTGTTCGTGTGGAAGGACGTTCTCGTTCCCTATTTGCTGCGGGTCGTCTCGGCGGTTATCAGGCCACAATTGCCCGCCCACGCGGGCTAACGGGTGATTTATTAGAGAATCTGAACCCTAGACTCCAGGCGCCACTTAATTGCCAGTACCTTGCCAGTAATCATTTCACGGTTTTTATCTGCCGAGGTGACCGGCTTAAAGATATGTAAGCTTTTTGAATAGGATTTGTAAACTGGAACTAAACGGAATAGACAGTTTGTACGACGAAGTAACATCGTTTGAACATGTATGTATTGTACAATGTAACGAAAATGTAACAATAGTTATTTGTTCCCAAGACTTAGTTTCATTGCGTGTACTAAAACATGTTACAGTTAGACTAAATAGCTATTCTTATCAAATGTTATTGCAAATGAAATACATAATACATATACTGCTGTAAATGTAAACAGACGCCAGCTAAGTACTACTGTATGTAGAGACCCTTATAAAGTGAGAAAGTTATAGTAGTTAATTAGATAACATTTGCACGATTGCATAAAATAGACGCGGTCATAAAAGAGTTGGATGCGTCCCTTGCTGAACTATAAATACTGCAATAACTGCAAATTGTAAGTTTACAGCTTCAGCGGGAGTAACAAACTCTAGACGCATTTTAGATTCGCCTATCAAGTAGGTACGGACTGAAATATAAATTGCCAATCGCATTTCTAACCCAAACGACTACATCGGCACATCTACTCGTGCGTAATTTCCGTTCAGGGATTTGCGGCTTAGCTAAATTGAAATGTTGTCCCGTGTCTCTTATCTTTACATTCATACCTTTTTCCATAGACGTAATGATTGATACACATTCGAGTTGTATCCGCCACAAAACAGTAAATTATCTTAAGTAATTAATTTCTACACGTATAGAAAGTGATCCCATTTAAAAAAATGTTTTGTGTTTTTCAACAAGTTAATTGTTCATTTTTATGTCAGATGTTACAAAATAGCAAATATTAGAATTTATAAGACATCCAGTGTTTGATGTCCGCCGTATTACAATTATGACAACAATGTTTGAGCTATTTCATTTATTAGAGAGATATATTCATCTAATAAAGCGATGTACCTATTGAAAATATTTTAATTGGCGGTCGTAAGAGCGTTTCACATTTTGCATAAAAAGTAGCAATTCAGAGAGAAATTATTTTATTATTAACATTAATTGATGTTCTTTGATTTTCCTATAATAAATAATCACAGTGTATTATTTCATAATAATGAAACATCATTTCTAATAGACATTGTCTCACGTTTTCTCCTTACGAGTATGTTGTCCGATTTATATGGTGTTCGTCAATTTTCACTCACGCGATAGTAAATAGTACTAGAGTCATACTATGTGGTAGTGGGTTGGCGCCTTGCAGCCGCTAACGGTAGGACAAGATGCCTTGAGCTTTACTATACAGGGTGGCCAGAGAGTTGACGTACAAAGCTAAAATTTAGATTCCTTACATCAAGGTGTATCTAAATCACTCCCACGTATGTTCTACGATTTTGCTTAGTGTAGGAGATAGAGTTAATTTTGTGATTTATCCTTAACTATCCCCTATAGCTGGTTTTAATTTTTTTCTCACTCTGCAAGCTCTTTCTTCTCTAGTGTAAGTAAGTTAAAATAAACTACAAGTACTCGCCAGAGTGAGAAAAAAATTAAAAACCAACCATAGGTGATAGTTTAGGATAAATCACAAAATTTACTCTATCAAAATCGTAGAACATACATGGGGGTGATTTAGATACACCTTGATATTGTAAGGAATCTTGTATAGCACTATCACCCTGTATAGCACTGATACGCGGTACTGATCATACAAAAACGAATAAATAAACTAATGCAATGTTTAACATCGATTTTCCATACACTTTGTAGTCTTATGTAGATTAGACTGTGCTACTGATAGGCAATATTGCAATATTGTAGTGATATGGGTACACAGATTACTGTCGTTTGAAAGTCTGCAAATATAATAAAGAAGAAAGACATATAATGTTTATGTCAATATACGAAGGGTCGAAAGTTTGATTGTGTTTAATTTATATTTCGACGGATACCAAAAAAGGCGTTCATTTTGTTGACTGCTATAAAAAAGAACAGCGCCGTCTGCATATTTAAGCCTTATTGATTTGAGGGCTTGTTGAAGGTTTTATAGCCAAAAAACATGACTTCATTCTGTTTCACCTTCATAAAACTTTAACGCTTACAATATTGAAAAAATATTTAATTTACATCCGTTTCGCGTATGATTTAAGTCAAGAGAAAAATATGAATAAGTGGAAACCAAAAGTTCCTGATTTGCAGCCAAATAATTAATAAATAATTGTATGTCTTAGCTTATTACTTATGTAAGATAAGTAAATAAATAAATAAATAAACAATTTACATAAAATGAAAACGCTTCCTAAATACTAGGGTACTATAGTCATCGTGTCTATGAACATTTAATGATTTCCACGGTCCGCAAACTCAGAAACATCTCCGGGATTCTTGTAATATAAGACCCTAGTACTTGCTCACTTTTTCTCTCTCCCAGAACATTTGCGGTTTCAGGCCTCAGTGAGTTTTTCATTCCCGGGAACGACTCAATTCTCTACAGATTTCCTATTGTAAAAAATTAAGGGTATCAATTATATTTTAAATTGCTGACAGGCACGTTCCGTTTTGAATTTAGTGAGGGTACTAAATTGGAGCAATCTCGTTCTGGAAAACAGCCGTGAATGCAAATTTGCGTATTTATACGGATTCACTTTGAAAATTATGTTTTCAATTTCAGTAAATGACGCGAATTTATAGATTTTGTTTTCGTATCATGCCGAGTCTAAAAGTTAAATTGTGTACAGCGGAATGAACGAACAATGTACGCTTACGTCATTAACAAACTGGATCAATGGTAGAGCTACGAATCAAATTAAAGCTCATAAGTAGTCATGAAAAAAAATTATACGAGTATTTATAAGTTACATTCTGAGCTTTTGTGCTTATTTAATTACTTACACGTTGTATATCGAAGTATCCGTGGATATACTTAGTACCCACCTCCATTAAGATCTCAGTAGCGACTTGTTTATTGTTGACATTCCATGACCCAGTTCTGATTGAGTCCAGCCCCTATTATTATGAAAGGCCGTTGTGTCAGCCTGCGAATTAATCCCGGTCTTGCGACACGAGTACGACTGATAAAAATCGAAAGTACACGTTGGTTTTACTGCGTGTTGTTTTATCTCCGCGCCAGGTTATGAAAGCGGCCCTGAAGAAATAAGTCTCCGATCGAAAAAATATTTTCACTCTCCGATTCGATTGAGACTTCAACATTCTCGATTGAGACAATCCAAAATTGCTTTCATAATAGCATTGGATTCAAATTACTGAATAATGAAAGAAAAACTGCTAATGTAAATGTCCGTACATTTTCAATATAATTAAGTATCGCATATTAGGGACATTGTAGTGATACAAAAAAATCTGTTCTCTGGCTTTAAACAGTGTAGGTCAAGTCCGTGCATCAAATAGGTACCTACGAGACAACTGACGGTCATTTACGACCGGAATTAACAGACATTAAACAGGCAACACACAAGTGATCTTAAGAGTTCCGTTTTGCAAAACTTGCAAAAATGAGCAGAAACCCACTAAGATTGGCATCTGAGTGACGTCTGTCGGTATACGATACACACTGGGTGCGTTTGTGTTGCAACTTGCACTTCCATTACGTTACCGTCGTGTGTCGGTCACGCTCACGGTGTCTGTAGGTAATGTGACTCCCGAAATAAACGTGACCGGCGAGGATTTCGAGAAAGGCGTCACACCAGCCGTAATGTGGCGCACTCGCATAAATACACACTACTCGGATTAAATCACCGGCATTTTTTATACAAACACAAATCGCTTCGCTTGATTAAGCCCAACGTTTTGCTTAACGTCGAATTGATTGCTTGACGCTTCCATATTTCAAGAGGGTTGAGTCAGTCGTAAAGAGTTTTATTAGAAATATGTCTGTGGATCCAGACACAATTGTAGGAGCGTTGGCGCTGAAACGTATTCATTCATTGAAGCGGGTAAAACGCATGACGCAATCGCTATAAGGAGACGTCTAACGCTGCGCTCGTAGTGCACGGCATCGTGACAATTGCTCGGCAGCCACTCAAGGGCAGAACGTTTCTAGATATTGATTGTGAGGAATAATAGTATTGTGAAGAACTGTAAAAACAAATGCACTTAAGCAAAACAAGATTTTTTTTAACTTACGACATTTTCTACTTTTAAAAATTCTAAAAAGACAAAAAGTCATTGGGTAAAAATAATAAGTAGGTATAACGACCTGCCTCAAATGTCTCGTATTTTTAAGAATATTTTTCATTTCTAATAGCTTTAGTTTGTCATCAACTACATACAAGAAATTGATTTAGATTTTTCAGACTTACAAAATGCAAAAATGTAAACACTTACTGAATATTTTCTTATAATATCTACTGCATATTTCAAGTATGAGTAAACTTTTCAGGTGAAATAGTTGTCTATGATAATATTCAGCTTGTTTTTCACGTTGTTTTCTAAGATTCCGAAAAATCGCGATCGTAAAATTACCTGGAATTGCCTGGAATACGGCAGCAAATCTTCAATAGAAACGTTGTAGGTAAACAAACATCCCAGATATTTGCGCAACGAAAACAGTATCTAGCCAGTCGGCCAAGGTTGTAGATACACTTACTACATAATTTTTCCACACTATTTACTTTCTACCAACTAAGCGTAACATCGTAATTGATCGTTCCGCCAAAATATTTACATGAAAGAATTAGGCGATGCCTAGGAATTTTATCTTGGATGCGGTGCGTCATTCATCAGTTATTTTATGTTCGACGCTGTTACGTGCTATTATGCACTACTAGTTTTTAGTACCTACATAACTCAAGTAATTAGTTTTTCTAAAATAGCCTTTATTACAATTCCAGAGAAACCAGTACCTAACAGGTGTTGTTTTAGAAGTAATATGCCTGTATAATAAATTATTTTGTTTGCAAGTAACACAAGGATTTCATATAAATATTGACGCATCTTATAACTAGGAAATCCGTTGTTATTTCGCTGAACATTTTCCTATTGAGAAAATATAACGGAAATCTATGTTCATTTGTGTGTACGTGCGGACGAACGGGAAACATACGACACTTGCCAACTAGGTAGCACATTTTCATGACGAATAGTTGCGGTAGCACAACCAGTGGCGGATTAACGTATAAGCACTACAAGCACGTGCTTGGGGCCCCAGTTCTCCAGGGGCCTCCATCCTCTGCTGGCGCGCCAGCAGAGGATTCATTTCATACCTACATTTTATCGAGATTTAGCCTATGTTACTCGTAAGTAATGTAGCTTTCAAATGGTGAAAGAATATTTAAAAACGGTCCAGTAGTTTTTGAGCCTATTCATTACAACCAAACAAAGTTTTCCTCTTTATAATATTATAGTGTAGATAAAGTAAAGTGCGTTTTCACAAATATACAAATGGCGTTTAAAGAAAGAAAGAAAGAAAAATTTATTACGATGAACATCACTTATACATGACAGAGAAAAAGACAGAAATGGCACATAAATATTACAAGGAAATAAAAAGTGAACTGAACAGTGCTATCCTGTCGCAACAGCGATGCCCATCGCAATGGGATTCCATCTNGTAAAGGGATATGGGTTACATAAAAAAAAAAATTAGAAAAAGTGAACCCGCAAAGAACAAAAATCCGTCCAGATAAGCTTAATTATTTAGCATTGTGTGTGTATTGAGGCAGACATACTTCGTCGGATTTTCGACGATGTAATCTCGGAGTTTGCTCTGATTAAGGCAAGGAAAATAATGTTTTAAGTTTTACATTTCACCTACTACACTTTCTATTTTGATGAACTTTCATTTTATACTTTATACCTTCCATTCCATTCCTTCCATTTCCATTTAAGCAATAGAGGGCCTACACAGGCTCTGTGCTTAAGGCCTCGGATACTCTTAATCCGCCACTGAGCACAACAATAATAATTAATCACCCGATAATAATAAGCCGAATTCCAGCAGAGGTTGGCTTTATGAGGATAGCAACTTGCTTGATTAGGTTTTACTACCGACATCCTATGTAAATGGTTCTTTAAAGGGGTCGACAGCACATCAGACTATACATTTGTGTAGCAAAATAGCACATATCGACACCTGCAAGGAAAAACATCGTAACTCACTTTTGGGTAGTTTTGAGTTAAGACCTTAAAATACCTACTTAATCACAGGGTTACTGCGCTTAAAACGCCAATCTCCATACTAACTTTGAAGCTAGTTAGATACACACTGCGACAATCTCGCCTATATTTTCGATATTTTTTGCGTTATCACGTTTCAATTATAATGATTGATTACTGTGTACGAAACAAAACATGAAAAATGTTTGGTTTAATGTAACCTATTTTTCTAAAGCTATGTTCAATATCAGTTCAATTTGATGGATGATTTGTTATTTTCAGCAGATAGTTTTATAAATATTTTGGTACTTATTAATTGTTAGATACTGAAGATTATGTAACCAGCATTTAAACATTCCTACGGTATTAGTTAACGTTTCTCTGGTAAAGTCATAATAAACCGATATTTTAAGCCATCTGTTGTTCTCGTCATACATGACTTCATTTGCAAATGAAGGCTGTGAAGTTGTAGGAACTCATTAATGATAGGTAGAGGTAAACGCATTACATTAATAAATCCATGATCTTACTCTACTATTGTGAAGAAATTATACATTATCTACCTCACTAATGTTTTCGGGTACTGTACCCAAACCCGCGGGTCCAAATTACTAAAGCGCTATTATTATAAATCTTATCATCATTTGAACCGTAGCTATTCGGACACTGAAACTTTTATAGAACATGAGCAGCTACTTACTTATAATAACCACAATAGAAAGGTCCATATAAGAAATTAGTCATTAACCTGGGAATGTTTATTTATTGTGGTACGGAACACTTCGTATACGGGTTCTACTCGCATTTTTATGAATACTTACCTATCCAAATAAATCATTTCTACATAAAGTGGGGTAAAGTCGACAACATCAATAATGTTGACCATAACAAATACGCTCGAACGGTTTTAGTGCAGTGCACCGCCTACCTGAAAACTTGCATATAGCTCTACCATCCATACTGCACAGCGGTTGGCTTGCATCCAAAACTTTCTAAAAACGGGTTAGCTGCAATCTTTCAATTAAGACCACTGTCTGCTGATGAGAATGCAGCCTTTTTAAAGGCTTACATGGCTTTAACGACTCTCAATTAAGAGCATGTTTTATGTTAGCATACAAAAATATTGCGGGGTTTCTTGCACTGAAGTAATGAGAACTCGGAACATTTATTTAATTGGAAATGAAGTAGGCACCCTGACCATAATCGTAGTGTTTCATTATCATAATTTGTAAGACTACACTATTTACATACATTTATTATTATTTAATGATATCGCCGTGAATTGTAAATACAGCTATTTTTAAAATGGTAATTATTTTACGTTTATTAGCGAATCCAATTCGATACATTATACGAGTAGGGATTTTGTGTACATAATAATATGGTAAATTCTTATACATCATAAAAAATACAGAATAATTAAGAATATGGCTAAGTGTACTTAAGTATATGTATAGTTTTTGCATTAACAAGCATCAAGTCTCGCGACAAACTAGCGCTATAATTAGATCACTGTTCAGATTGCTTAAATGCGCATCGTCGATGCAAAATACTTGGCCCATTTATTTTATGAATATGTATGCATAATGAATGTTTGTTTTAATAAAAAATGTATTGACGCATATTGATTTAAAATAAAGAAAAATGCCTTCTTTATTTTACATAAACATGTTCGTAGCCTACTTTTAGCATTCAATTGATTGGAAACAGCGTTTTAAAATTAATTTATGCCCAAACCAGAATATTTTAGAGATTTTTGTAATAAATAATACTCAAACAAGTACACACATGCATATAGTAAGCCAGCGCAATTATGCATCGCTTCACCAAAGTGCATCTTTTTACAATTTTTACGAAATCATTTTATTTCAGCATTAAAAAGCGGCATCAAAAATGTTTTAGGGAAAATTATTTTCTTGGGTTTGCGGTAATACGTCTTATGTGGTGAATTTAAAGTTGAATTTTGTGTGGAATGGTTATGTGGCAAAGCGCTCAAGTGAAACTAATCGCAGGTGATTACAATATGGGCCACCAACACGGCCCTTGGCTGTCCCGCCCAATATCAATAATGGCCCTCATTTCTTAGCCGGGAATACCTTTGGGAACAAGTTCGGCAAGGCTTTCTTTGGCAATATTTTATCGTTCAATCTTTCAGAATCATCCTCCGTTTTAGTCGATTTTTCAACGACCCGACATGTCTTTTTTAAAATTAGTTAAACATACATGCTTTGGTTGGGAACCTTGTAATATTGATGCGCGACGTTAAATGCAGGTTGGAATAATTTTGCTTCTGTATTTTATGGACAACTTGGTTACCGTAAATAAATTTCGTAGGTAAGTAGGCTCCGTATTTTAGTAGGTTAAACTGCAGTTTTGTGAGTAATAGGTGTAGTTATATTTCTGCCGCCTGCATTTTATAACACAACACCACCTGTTCACTGTACCAATATCACATTGACAAAGTATTAATATCTCTACATACGTAAATTAAGTACCTATTTGTTTTTCTCTACAGAGTAACAGCGGAATATAACTGATAACTATCCGCCACAAATACCATCGTAGAGAAAAATAATAACTGAAACTTTCTAATCCATTTAGCAATGTTCGCCGGGAGTAGAAATTCTTAATGGAGAGAAAGGAAAATCCGCTTTATGAGTACAAGTCGGCGCTTAAACTGTATCAAGCTCGCTATAACAATAGGATATTATGGAAATTACTTAAAAGGATAAGGATTCGTGAATTAATTATCCTATTTTGGGAAAACTTGAATTGTCGTTCATTTTCTCGGCCAGAAATTATACATGAACACGAAACAAAGCTTCACAAAATAACAAACTTTTTTTGGAGTTCATTCAACTTGGTGTGTTGCAATATTTAAACAGTGTTGTTGAACGATGAGGTAATCATTTTAAAAACAAGAAAACGAGGATGCTTTGTAAAATCAAGAGACACAAATAATCACAATGCACTTCAAATGCCACTCCCGTATGAGGTAAACTTTTGTAACAATGTTAATACAAAATTGCAGTTACATCAACAAACAGCTAGCAATGGCTGTTCAGTTAGAGTTCAGACGCACGCAAACCGAATGTTTGGCAAAGGTAATAATATAAGCATGAATAAAGAGCTTGTTGGTACAAACAATAACTATTCAGTTTTAATGCCGCGACTGTCGTTTGTTTACTTTTACGACATTGGCTTTATTTAATACAAGTATTTTGCTGCAGCGCCGCGGCCTTGCATTTTCCCAGAATTGGGTTGTCTGTCCCAGAAGACACAATCATTATCATAAATAGTGCAATAATGAAGGTGTTTATTACTATTATTAATTAACTTAATATATTCCATGTCAATAGTCTTCAGAAATCTTGTAATAAGAAACGCTAAAACAACTGAAAGAGATTGAACCGTTTTACCGATTTCAACATTATTTTAAATATTCAGAAGGTTCAGACAGACATTTCAGTTTGAATAATAAAATGGGTCTTATTTTTATTCGCAAGTTTGATAACTTCTATAGACAAATTACCTACACAATAATTAACTATTTGGGTCGCAGGCAGTTGCGATTTTATACAACACAAAAAGTTCTTGCAGAGTTTGTACTCTATGTGCAATAAAGTTTTAAATAAATAAAGTAAAGATTATTACTATATTGTGGGTAGAGTTCTACCATCCCTGTCTGTCCAATGTCTATTATGGTCTCAGCCGTAGCTATCTGTGTGAGCGACCTTGCGCCCGTCCGCGATAAGCGTGCAGCAATGTGTCACATCTGTAGTGCCAGTGCATGAGATTACAAGATAAAGATGCTGTTACGGCTGTTTACTCTTCTATTCATAACTTACGTCTTATCGTATCTATATACTAATATTAATATATTATTTAAAGCTGAAGAGTTTGCTTGTTTGAACGCGCTAATATCAGCAAGTAGGTACTAGTTCGATTTGAAAACATCTTTTCGTATTGGATAGCCAATTTATCGAGGAAGGCTTTGGGCTATATAGCATCACCCTACAGCCACGCTACAGCTCGTATTAGGGGCGGAGCAGTAAATAAAATGTTGCAAAAACGGGAAATATTCATACGTACTGTTTTCACACGTACAAAGTCGCGGGTACAGCTAGTAATAGATAGGTTTGTTTCCAAGCTAACGCTCTCGCTAGTAAGCGGTTGTGTCCGTTGGTCCGTTTTATCTTGTTTACAAAATTGCCAAAGTCTATAGTAATAGTCAAATATGAACTCTATTGGCGTGCTGGAATTTAGGCCTATAAGTGGATATGAAATGGAACGTCCTTGCGTTAGTGATAAGCCAGCGAGCACAAACTGGTGCGTCACCGCTTCACCGGTGCATGAGATTACTTGATAAACGCATTAAGGCTATTATTTTCGCTAAATCTTTCTTTTCTTCAGATATCTTCTTGATTGAGTATCTTAAGGGTGTCTGCAGAGGGTATAAATTGAAGTGTCTGTTTGTCATGTCCAAATAACAATATAGTACTTACAGCTCTAACGATCAAATAACTTGCAGATAATTTCTTATCATGTTTATTATAATTAATATAATATTTTATTGCTTCCAGGTATCTACAATGGACACTATAGCAATGGTTTCCGGGGCATAAACTATAGGTATTGTGATCATTGTTTAGATATTTAATTATAAAGTGCTGCGAACTAAGTAAATCAACAAGCCGACATAGTAAGTAATTAGCGTCTCTAATGTCGTATTTATAAACAGACTTATTACCACGATCAATATGTATATTCATATAACTAATAGTATCGGTTAAAATCGATAAGATCAAACCGTCATACCGTCTATTTCCATTTACATTTACATCTGACAAATACAGTGTGAGTCACGTTAAAGTGTACATATGAAAATATATGAAACTAGACCTATTTTTATCGATAAAAATGAGGTCAAAAAATTTTTGAGATTTTTTTTAAATTTTTTATAGAATTTTTTTTCTTCCAATTACTTATTGTAAAGAAAACGTAATAACTTTTAAACTAAGCGGTATATCCTGATAAAATAAAAACAGTAATAATGCTAAATAACAGGCAATACTAAAAAAATACATGAAATACCTAGAAAATGCAAACAAATAATAAAAAATGATACTTTTTGAAAAAAATCTGCTTAAAAATTCGCATTTTTTTGGTTATTTGATAAATTTCTCCAAAAAATGCCCCTAGNCTGTTGAATGTCTAGTACATTCCTGTAATTAAAGGTTAATAATTTATCTGATACTGTAGGTATACTTTCTGAGAAAATACGAAACAAAAATATACATGATATAATCAAGTTAATCTATACTTATAATAAATCTGTAGAGAGGTCAATTCTGTACATGAAATATATTTTCAAAATAACTATCAGGGGGTGATTAGTGATCGATACTGATGCCAAAAATGCAATCAGTAAAATTTTTGTCTGTCTGTCTGTCTGTCTGTCTGTCTGTATGTTCCTTATAGAAACAAAAACTACTCGACGGATTTTANTTTTAAATAAAAACAAAATATTTCGAAGTAAAATAAGCATTTGAGTTAAAATTAAAATTGTCTCTACCTGTAGCGGAGAAAAATGTGGTGGCAGGCCTTTGTTCAAACGATCATAGCAAATGTTGTGATAGGGATAGAGACATGCGATTTTTAGTTTTACAAAAGTAATACGATAGAGAATATTAAAAAGTAATAAAAACTATCTGTTATAGGGGCATTTTTTGGAAAAAATTATCGAATAACCAAAAAAATACGAATTTTTAAGCAGATTTTTTTCAAAAAGAATAATTTTTTATTATTTGTTGGCATTTTTTGTGTATTTTATGTATTGTTTTAGTATTGCCTGTTATTTAGCATTATTACTGTTTTTATTTTATCAGGATATACCGCTTAGTTTAAAAGTTATTACGTTTTCTTTACAATAAGTAATTGGAAGAAAAAAAAATCTATAAAAAAATAAAAAAAAATCTCAAAAATTTTTTGACCTCTTTTTTGTCGATAAAAATAGGTCTAGTTTCATCTATTTTCATATGTACACTTTAACGTGACTCACACTGTATATCTCGAGTCTTCAACAACAATCGCAGAATCTAGGCTAATGATCGCGAGGACATCCTAGATATAGACTCAATGATGCCATAAATTGAAGTGCATTATCAAATCATTAATCGAGTTACAACAAACAGCTTTGTTGCGGGCTCCATAGATCATAGATGCACCCGGTGACTTCACAGCGGTAATGGTGCGGATCATTTGTCTACTCATCTTACAACTGCAATAACGATTTATAACTTCTGAAGCTTATAAATCGATTAATCATCCTTGATTATTTGTTATGAACACTAACTTACCAACGTCTATTCATAAAGTTATACACACAAGCTTAATTCCTAATTACATAAGCTCATTCCAAATAAACAAAAGCGCATCACGCACGAGCACGCTCGAATACGGCGAGTGCAATGATCACAGCGAGAAATTATTGTTATCGTTTATTTTGAGACGCGTTGGCACACATTCTTCCTGACGCGCTATCTGACATTGCCAGTCAAACCCGTCAAATGATGCTTGTTCTTCCCGCTTGCGCAGGCGCCGCGCGTAAATTACAAACGGCATGGGAGAATAGAGGCCTTCACTGAACCAACTTTTGTAACTAGTTGCTATTACTCATCTATATATATAAAATAAAGTCGTGTTAGTTACTCCACTTATAACTCAAGAACGGCTGAACCGATTTAGCTGAAAATTGTCAGGGAGGTAGTTTAGAGCCAGGAGAAGGACATAGGATACTTTTTATCCCGTTCGAAATAAAAAAAAAGTCTGCTTATTTATTGCCATTAAGGCGAAACAAAGTTCGCCGGGTCAGCTAGTTTATAATAACCTAAACTATAAAAAAATAAACGGTTGGAAGATTATCGATTAAGAAATATAGATCAACAACAACATGCGTGGAACCGACTAATAATATACGCCAGACGCAAAATTACATCGATCACGTACAAAACGATTTATGATTGCCGGCGCTTTGAATAAATTTTGATATTTTTCCCGCTTTTGTACCTACATTTTGCGGTAGTCACCGCTTATTTATTTGTAGGGCGAATGTAGTAATGCAATGTGAGTCACAGCTATGTGCCGACTAAAACTTCTTGGAATACTATCGTTGCGCTTTGATTTGGATTGATTACTTCGTGGACTAAATTCGTCGCGTTGTGAATCATGAAAAACAATAACTATTATGCGAGATTTATATTCTTTTCGACATTTATTAATACCTACATAACAACTTCAACGGAAATGTAAATAGCAACTTTTTCCATTGAAATCTACAGTAATGTAAGTAGGTACAGGCATTTTTTACGAGCAAGAACATTATAATTATAATTATGAATGATCATGAAGTCATATTGTAATTTATATCCAGTACGGAAAACCGCAATGCTACCGTGACCTGTATGCAAATAAAGGCAAATAAAGTTTTTAAGAAATTGCTTTTTTATTTCATGTTAATTATGGAAGGATTAGGTAACACAAGTATAAATAAGTATGTATCACAAATCATACCTACTTATAGGTAATGTAAAAACTCCGCAATGGTTGTGACCATATTTACGCGGAAACATTTAATTTCAAGTTATGCGAAAAGTAGTATTTTTCCACGTCTACATACCAGGAATAATTCTCTTCAATTAAATCTTAAACATTTAATTGCAATTCGTAATATCATTTCAAATTATTTGAATATGAAGGAATTTAACGTTAATTACTTTCTGCGAATTGCTTTCAAATAACTTATAGATTAAAAATCTGTAGAGATAGCTAAAAAGTATTTCAGCCAACAAATTGAACTGACAAAACATAACGTTTAATAAACATAGTTAAAAAAAGTGCGGCCTTGATCTGATTTATTAGGCAACCTATTACCGACTACATGTTTGTTTAGGTATTTTTCATTTGGCTAGCAGATGGGTGACGGTCGATGTATGACAGGATCTAGAGCAAATGGATCTTTGTTACGAAAACAGATTATGGTACAAAGAAAGAAAAATTATACTGATTTAGGAGCACTTTCAGCACTTGCTGATAAGTCGCTGAAGACTGTCACGTGATCACGTCTTAAATGTGAAAATAAACTACACCAATTTGTTTCCCAGGTATCGGATGACTGAGAAAGTCACTGATGAATCAATATTAACCATTATTTGTCAGATAGCGTTAAGTGTCAGATATAACTTTCTGATATCAGGGACCGGCAAAACTGGCCCTAATGCAAAGAAGGTAAACAGGAGGATTGTTGTGGACTTACATTACACGTAGAATTAATAAAACCCTATGAATGAGTAAGCTGGTGGAGCGGTTTCGCATGGTATGAAATATGATTGCATACAAATAATTAATTACCAACGTGCGACCATTAGGCATGGCTGCTCATGTGCCGTGTTCCAGGAAAACACGCCGTTGCTAATCCGATGGAACTTGGTATTCAATTAAATTAATTTTCTCCGGTGAAATTCAACGTGGAAGGTTATTTATTCACCGCTAATCCTGTTGAANTTTGTATGAAAAAATCTGAACCGCGTAAGATAGATGAAGGGGGTAAAACGGGATCCACGCGTACAAAGTCGCGGGCGGCCGCTAGTACACAATAAGATGTGGTAGGATTTAGTAACCTAAAAATCAAAATGATTGCTCCAAATAGTCTCAATCACTAAATTAGGTGTCGTGCATCTGAAAAATAGGTCGAGGCCGCGCACACCGCGAGGCAGTGTTGATGTCTCTATCATTGATTGATAAAGTAACATTTGGTATTTGACCTGCTACCTACTTGTTATTGTTAAATTCATAATGTAACGATTTGACCAAGAAGCTTATTTTATATTCCGTTTAAGGGGATTAGCAATTCGTGTTGCGTTAGCAAGTAACGGGTGACACTATCCTGTTTTGTCGGGGTGAAAGTGAGAATCGATGTTGCCGTTTAAGTCTAGAAATCTAGATCCTTGTGAGTCATTCATTGTTTACATGTTGGTCGCTCTCGCATGTATAATATTTGTTTCCACATCACACAACTTAAGGCTGCTTCAATTAATTAATTAGTGGAATTTATGACATAACAAAGGCCCTTTCGTAACCGCTTCATTGTTAGGTCAATCAACAAAGCGTTATAAAATTAAAGTGCAAACAAAGTGGCGAGTAAAGTAAAGAATGAAGTGGAAATCGTGTGAAGTATGTTGTTAGTGGCCACGGAGCCTCGTGCGACATCTCCATATGAAGGGCCGCTAACTGCGCCCGTGTCGAAAGCAACCTTTCGTTTGTTTAGCACGCAACTAAACAAACCACGTGTTGCAACCGGCGGCGCTCGTCAACAAAACCGTCGCGAATTGGTGAAACTATGCTAACGATTCATGACAAACGCCCGGAAAAGCGGCTGGAAAACGCCTCTACAACAAAGTTATTTCTACTGTCACACGATCGACCTCCGCGTGAACGATCGTAATTAATGTAACTCGAGCGACAATAAACATAGGCGGTTTATGTTTATCTAGAGCCATTTGATGCAGAACACCTCGAATACAAATTGCCACCGCATTCGCAGTCACATTAAGTCAGCGACGTAATAAAAGGCGGCGAGCACCGCAGGCGCAGGGAACAAAGGGTAATACGTCTCGAAATTGGCTTTTTGAAAACAGGTGAGGCCGTTACCGCCACACCAGACGCGCTCACTTTTCCTCACAACTCATGAGCATAAATTGCGAAGGTCGAATATTGTTGTTTTTACTCTCCACCTCACCTGATTTTATGTGCGAATGAGCTTTGAATTGTTCCAGACATTCTTTCATAACCTATACTCCGTTTTAAAGACGTGGGCGCCCATAAATCTCGTTTTATGTCGGCACATTTGGAAGCTATTGGTTTTAATTTTAGATATTGTGTAAGCTGTATTTCATAACGCTAAAGTATTGCCATTACTCAAATCTAGATGGCTTATTATTGGAAGAAGGCAAAAATGGTTCGCAATAATGAATGTAACTTCCCGCCGAGACGTAAATAAAACTCGCTCTGACAGGCTTGACATTTACGAGGGTACACAATACACAAAACGTCATGTCAATTTGTGTCGATACTCGATGTGCATAAACCTTAGCTCTGTCACTACCAGCCGGTCTAAAACTGTCGGTATCAATTAAACATTATTGTGTGAGAATGTTCAATGTTCAGCATACCTACTTGGAATGGAAATGCTACACCCGGTGTCGGTTTACGGGGATTAGCTGATGTTCGGTTGACACCCAGAGACGTGAGCCGAGACAGCCTGTCCACACGAGCGAAAACGCAATCAAGCGAAGCTAGGCAAAAAAATCTCATAAACTACCTAATTGAAACACAAAACACAACACTGTTATTTATTAAGTACTTAATACTTTGATTATTTCTAGCTCTACTCTACATATCTCAGGTATAAGATTTTATCGCCTTTGTAGTGCCTATTTCCAAAAAAAGAATTCGGCATGTTTGCTGCTTTATATTTTTTTACATTTTGGATCCAGTTGCATTGTGTGGGTCCCCTTCAATGTCTTTACCTGGCGAAATAAATGGGGGCACGATAAAGATCAGGTTACAGAGATCGTTCCTACCCACATAATATCGTCGGCTTCAAGAGTAACCTCATCACCTTAAATTCAATTTGTCAATGGCGGATAATTTGTCGTTGTCGCCGACGACAGCGCTTTTTGTCGGCGTCCGCTAACGATCGGCATCGTGTTAATCAACGCTTATCCTTTAGACAGGAGGGCTTTTGAAGTAGATTACTGGACCGTACTTAAAATTAGGGAATGGCGAAGTCGATAAAAGAAACACTTGCAAAAAATGCTTTATTTATTAAGATTTTAACCAAACAAAACCCAAGATAAAATATAACATTTAAAATACCTTCTACTTTGGAACATATTTTCACATTACGAGTTTAAAAAGAAATCAGCTACTTATAGGTACTTTACTCAACTTTATCAACACTTAATTCATTCGAAGTAAGATAGAAAGAAAAACGTATTCTTGAATGCATAAGTTGGCATAAGCTTCGAAAACAAACTAAGCCTCAATACTCAATACTCAATAGTTTATTGCTTCCATAATGTTTACAAAAGGTGTTATTGCCTCGGTATATTGTTGAGCGTAACTTTGAATAAGTTTCTGAAACATCTTTTATACTTAGTACCTGAAGTGTGCCTGAAGCTACAATACTTCAAGTTACAATTCAAAAGTTTCAACGGTAGGTAAAAAGAAATGTGCAATTGGTGATTAGTATTTTATTTTTTATCTGTAAGCTAGACAGCTAAATGCAGCCGCGAAAAGATATGATTACATTTGACGGAGATGAAGAGAGCAATCGCACATGTGGAAGCTAGAAGCTTTATCCCATGATCGATTATTATGCGAGTCCCGATTCATACCGGGAATCGAATATCATAATTACGACACGGTTATTGATGGCGTGTGCACCGCACGATTAGGGACACTGATTCAATTAAGGTAGAAGTGAGTTATGGTCTAACAATTGTGAAACTGTGTCGGCTATGACCAGAGCGGTGCGGTGTAGATTGTCTAACATATTATCAACAGGATGGGTTTGAGGAAACTTTGTTGAATGAACTTCGAAGCAATAATCACCCCCTTAGGCTTTAGATTGGTATTCAAGTAATTGCTGAAACGATAACAATGTAATGAGAAGATATATGGGATCCCGCCTCTTGGCGTGTGGTGGTCGGCTCACATGGTATTTGCATATTATAGTATCGAAATACATTGTAGAGCCGAGTAAATACAAATTGTAGCTCCAGAGGGAAGTAGTGTAGTATTTCAAGAGCATATAAGTATTGATTATTTTTAATTTAAAATTTTCCCCTGTATTAAAGGCCCTTAATACCATTAAAGTATTTGTCATACCCGATAATAAATAGGTCTTGTTTTTGAACACTTGACATTTTCCCACCTGTCTACTCATTGGCATGCGAGTGGTCACAAAAGTAATTATATGCGAGCAAGTTTGCTATAATATTTGCGAACATCCATCAACATTGAAAGCAGACCAATAAATCAGCATCAGTCGGGCCAGCAAGTGGACAACCTCGGCGGGAGTGACTCAGCCGATACATTAATGCAGTGATCTGCCTAAAGGCTTTACGCATAAATTTAATAATTGCAGACGCGTAGACAATGCAGTACAAGTGAGACGGGACCCTATGAATAATACATACAAAAAGCGATACCTCAACAGATATAGGGACGGAGATAGGCCACCATTTTTTTGTTTAACGTTTCAGGGTGAGCCACTTCTGGGACGATAACACATGAATAAAAATCCCTTTGTTTATAGCCACCGTATGGTAATAGCGGTCCCGCTTATTTGTTGTATGGGTAACTGTCCAGAAAAATGTGATGGCTAAAACAGCGATCGTACTTGACCGCTCATTCATTATTTTCAACGCATTTAAAAATGTTTGTCAACTGTCATTTATAAAAGCCAGTGGGCGTGAGAATCATCGTAATTCGTAGTAAATAGCAAGAATACCGCACTACACTAAAAATAATTCACCATGAATCATGGTTCATTCAGCAAGGAGACGGGTGACGCAGCTCTTATCAGCGAAATAACTTTGTAAGTCATTGGTTTTATTGCAATTTCGTTGATCTATAAAGCCAAATATATTGAATATTTGCATGGAAAAGGGAATGGTCTTAGGCGGGAACAGAACCTAGGACTTTCTACCTGAAAAAACATCAGGTAAATGGTGCAATAATAAATCACTACGAGTAAGTGTGATGAAAATTTTGATACCATATTTAATTAGGTCTGAGATATTCTATCTTTGGCAATGATGAGTTTTGGCACGGGTACCCACTTGAACTATTAATAAACTTTCTTATTTAATATCTTACGCCTAAAAAGGTGGATAGTTCGCGGAGTTATGAAACAAATTAGTAAGTAGGTAGGTACTTCAAAGTTCTTTACTTTCAAATTCTATTGCCCTGAGGGAATCCCTAGTTAATTAAATATTCTTTGATAAAATAGTAGTTTTTAGTCTTCATACTAAATGGTCTTTGATATAAATTTTGTAATGAAATTACATTTTACTTTAAACATTACTTATTGTACACTATTTATTTATGTATAATTTACCTGAACTAGCAGAACTGCTACAAGGTACCTGCTTTTGGAAGTATTAATAGTGTACTTACTTTGTTATAAAGAAAAACTAATAATAGTAATGAATAATAAATTACAACGAGGAAAACTTTCTAAAGGATTACCTAAGTAGGTTATTGTTTTTTCAAGGAAAATAAGTGTACACGATTGTGGTAAGGTTTCCTGCTATTCCAAATTCAGTACATAAGTTTGGTAGGTCGCTATCGCACCCTGGTCACGTCTGGCACGACCAAAGGTTATTATTACTTATTAGCAGATTTTCTAAAATGTATGCAGTTGCATAACAGAACACGACTTGCGAATTGTAACGGTGCACTTAAAACTGTAACGAATGACATTGCCTTTGTCTGTGTTGCAATGTTCATATGAGACTTCCCATTATACCCAAAATATTCTTAGGTAAATGTAGATAAAATACATAAATAAGTTTCGCTTGCGGTTTTTAGGATTTTTTATGGAATAGAGGGGTGAACGGATATAGATGATGGCGCATTAAGATAATACGAGTGTGGTATCTTTGTCTAGCTGTAATAGGAGTGAATTTGTAACAAAAAGGTAGTCTAGATAATTTCGACAGTATATCAAACAACTAACTTATTGGTGTCAAGATGATAAGGTTAAAATAAAGTTTTGTGATTTACCATAAAAATTGTTTCAGTTTTCATAAACCTGCACAGTGCACACGCTGAATTAATTTTTGAGTTGTTTTCACTCCGTACTACCTACATAAATAGCATAACTTTCAAACTGATTTAAATGTAACATATCTTAATCCTATCTTATAAGTCGCGATAAAAAGACACGCAGCAGGTATTTTTAATTGGAGAGCGATTACTCTCGGCCGCTTATTATGAATGATTAATCACTTTATACAGTGCCAGTATTTCACTCGGCTCATTATTATTTATCAGTAAGGCATGCACTTGCATCCAACTCCACTAGAGATAGGATCCCACTAAAATCGTATCACCGGTAATTCGGTATCATTTACTTTCGGTATCATTTTAACTTAGTAATTAAACATATTAATTAAATTAATAAATTGTGGTCGACCTATGACTAGTCAGTCATTTTGATTTATTGAAATAAATTATTTTACAAATATTGTATTCAAGTGATGACGAATTTAGGGATGTTAGCATAACTAGAATAAACAATGCAATTGATTCATTTGACTAAATTAAAATAGCAACAAAAGGCCACAGGATAATTATTACATTAAACGTTGTATGTATAGCAAGTATCTGAGTTTGAGCTTGATTTAACGACACGTTCCACGACACGACAGGCATACTCTTCAAAAGAGTTTATTATTTATTATTCTTTATCAAGTCGGGTGTAGATCAATTTCTCCTTAACCAAACGTAACACTATAAGACAAGGTCCAAATTGAGATGGTTTAACAAAATTGAGCAAAGCGTTTGACATCGTTTTTGCAAATAGGCTTTTAAAAAGCACGTTTACACGTCCCAGTATTAACCCTACCACTGCTTCGGGACAATAAATGGGCCAGTGCTGAGAAGAAACAGCGCAAGATCATCTTATGAAGTGCTGCGCTTATGACTCTACCATACAATCTGATCGATTGATAACAAGTCTATCACTCTTTTCGTGATATCCTCTTAACACAATAATTCCTAAATCCACTAGCTCATTATTTTATCGATTCGATGTCTATCGGTATCAAAATAAACTGTCCATAGCGCCGGTACTGCCCGCCCTAGCGAGTGAAGTGACAGCAGCGAACCAAACGCGAAAGTTAACCTTGAAGCTTTACTGCAGCTCAGATTAACGGTGCGCCGGCGCTTTCCCCTACAAATGCTTGTAATTATAGGCATCAAATGCAGGGTTAGCTATTTTTATTCAATACGTTTTCTTTTTGTGACTTGTATAATAAGAATAATTGCGTTCTTCCTTTTTATAATTTTGAGGAAAAATTTTAAATTATGCAGGTATCAAAAGTAACTTAGCACGTTATACCAGTTATACTCGTACTACAATGCAAGGCGAAAAGTTATGGAGACTCCACTTACTAACGAAATTTGAATACAATTAAAAATATTGTGAAGTTTTCTTGGGAAACTTCAAAGTTTTCGTAGGTTATGTAGAGTTCCTGAGCATCAGAGTAAATAAATTTAATATCATGCTAAGACTTTATGCGAAGAATCTTTCTTAACCAGTCAACAACCGGGCCAAAAGTGTTTATGAAGAGCATATAATTGATATCGCCTATCACGTTCCAGTAGCGATAATAGCCCCCGCAAAAAGTCCGAATAAAAAACAGAAGTTCAATTATGTTGTATCGAAACTACTTGAAAGTAATGTGTCTGTCGAAGTAATTGATACCGAGTGGTTTGTATCACCGAGTAACAGTATCAGATTACAGATATTTCAGATGTTTAACCCTATTTTAGACCCCGGCCTGTAATTCCAGCGAAATTGGCAAGAAGATTTATGACGTGTCGCCGACTCGAGATCTCGTCTCATAAATCGATGTAATGGTCTGATCCAAGAATCGATACCAAGATATCGATGCCGAGGAACCGCTATCGTGGAAGTAGATACTATAATGATTGTGAAAGCGGTAGGCGCTGCAGCAAGCGCAAGCTTTTGAAATGTCGCCTGTGAAAAGAATGACAATGATCGATTTTGATCGATGCGCATGCCCACATCTAAGCATCGGTGCACAATGCTTCCTGAGACCCAATCTAAAGATGGGCAGATGTTAACAAGAATTACAGCCAGATGCGCATTTTGGAGCTTATTACATCGTAACAAGCTATGATGAACCCTGATGATTAGTTAAAAGGGTATCCATAGCTTTCGTGAGAATACGTGAGGTCATGCCGGGGCAGTGTAAGTGGTGCTTTTATATGTGGGCGGTCAAGTTCACCGTTCGTAATCCGCTGTTAAGACCGCGGGGTCGCCGTCTCATCGCGATCCTCGCGGCATAGAAGAACCGCTGTGACTCATCATGCAAAATTGTTTTCATACTCAACAGGTTGTTTGCTCACTATTCTCAGTAATTGGCCACAGTTATGGCATGCGGTTAAAGCTTTGATAAAATTTGCTGTAACATTCATATAAAGCAGTGTCCCTAAGCAATTTAATTCAATTACATATTTACAATTACATAGCGCGAGCAGATGAATGAAACTGACCAGTTAAATTAGTGTCTATTACATTATTTTCCCTCATAAATATATATTAAATAATTTTCCTTATTGGACTTTAAGCACAGCGCGTTCAAGTTGTAAAGGGTAATAAGAATTGAAAATGCAGTGTAATTTAGTTGATAAGTGCAGCTTGTGCTAAGTGTGGGTTGCGTGCGTTATTAACATCATCGGAGGCAGCCGTCGTCGCCCGGAGGAAAGCGGCCCACATCGGCTTCGAAACGTGAGTTGGCCAGATACCAAAAACACTCATACCCTTGCCGCCACGAACCATTGCACTCCATGCGCCCATTGTAAATTACTAATGTTTAGCTTTAAATTGCTTCACCTTGGAGCTCGAATTAGAAGCTGCACTTCAAAAGGCGAGTCATTCGAGAACGATTAACAATGTTAACGAACTAGCAGAACTAACTGAAATCTCGAATAGTAAATCGCGATGAAACTTGATTTTACTATCAGAGTTAGATAATTTAGTTATTGCAGAGTGTATTATAAAAGTAATGGCTGGAAGCGAGAATAAAATTTCCATTTTATTCTTCCGTATTCGTACGAAAATGGATAGCAGATTAGGCAAAATTACGTTTGCATGAAAATGAACTCTCCGTCCCCGTGCAAGTAATTTATGTTTGCATTTCTGGATGACGGTGAGATTAGAAGTGTTAAATGTTTGCTGTAGCACCGGCGGGGGCGCCAGCGAGCCGATTCGCACTTCACGCCCGCGGTGGCACAAGTGTTGATTCAACACTTGTGACCCCTCACCTGCAACTCGGAAAATTCAATTTCCTACGAAATATTAAATGTTTTAGAAACACGATTTAATGCCAATGTTATTACTGTAAAGCTAATAATCCGGCTCAAAGGGCCAAAAAGTAAATAATGTTTTGAATTCCTAGAATTATGATTAAGATAAAAGTTACGACGCGATAAGAGCGGAAACTGGGGATATAAAGAAACAAAATAATCTGTATATCCGTGCCAACATCAACAAATTGTAAACTGCTTCCCATAAAGGTTGATGTGTTGTAAAACGTTGATACGAGTGTTGTTAAATGTGCTTAGTGGCCATAGAGGCATTGTCAGCTGCCTACGAGAGCATATACTTACCCGAGTAAACAAATATAGATATGGACATAAAAACGTAAGCGAGAACTAACATCTCCGCCTCCGCCTACACTACAATTACAAACCACTTAAAAGCAAACAAACAGTTTGTTCGTTCGGATATAAAACAGCATCGTGGCATTCTTGAACAGGTACAGATTTTTATTGGTGATTATTGATAGCGCCTCTCAATAAATAGCTGAATCTCGATAACATCTAACCTAAGAAGCAATAATGCATAGATTTTATTGAATTAACAAGACTTAATGCTAGTAACTCGTTATCAAATAGTGAGTAGTACCTTTGATACATGCTAACGAAGTAGTATACCTAATTACACTTCTTCTCAACACCAGCCCATATGTCGTCTCGAAGTGGTGGTAGAGCAAGCTATATTTGGGACGTGTATAAGTGCCTTGGAAAGCGCCTATGTACTGAACAAACTATTGGAATTTTAATTCTTCCAAGATTTTTTCATAGGGATTCTTAAAAAATTGACATCGTGCATATTTCATACATAGTATTGAACGCTTGTGATTGTTTCACGATTCCACACAATAGGGATGTTTCCTGGGTCAAAAAGCAAGAGTTTTAATTAGTCCGTCAGTTAACTTATCAAAAAATACTCTACACGTATTTTTCACTTTTTCAAACTAATGAAAATTTAAAGAGATAAAGCGCGCCAAAGTTCATAAGAAGAGGCCCGTGACGTCAATGCGTGCATAAAAGTGCCGCACGTTGTGACGTCGTGCGGAACTTCAACGCACCATAACTATGTAATTATTTGTTAGATTGACAAATAAAAATACATATATGTGTCCAATATTTTTTGATATTAAACATTACGGACTAAAAAAATTTTTTTAGGAAACTAGCCTATTGCTGGTAGCGGTACCAGAAGTGGTTCTTTGTCCAATTTTGGGCTTTGTGCCCGATACAATGGAGACACGCGTGCGGAGGTGTACCACAACACAAGGGTTCTTGTTCGCATGTGAGAACTTGACCTTTGTGAGACGTGCTCGATATAGATCAAACCGAACCCGTATACTCTCTCTAGACTCTACCATTCAATGTACTGCAATAATGTCACTTTATCACGAAACAGCTGCAAACCATATTTGTAAAATTTTAAGCACCTTAACTTCAACTATTAATGACTGTAAGCATAATAACTTAATTAAGGTGCTTAACTTTGTAAAAACGCTGACAACATTACGTTGCGTGATTTGGTTAATTATGTACATGCGTACTATCTTATCGAAGTTTAACCCGTCTCTATTAACTTTGATCAAACTCACAGCTAAACAATCAAAATCAAAATCAAAATCAAAAATATTTATTCAGTTTAGACCACAAGTGGCACTTATGAACTGAATGATTTTTTATCACGACACAAAATAATAATCCAGATGCAAACTAAAAATAACTTTTTCTTTCCTCGGCTAGTCTTATTTACATATTTATTTTTGTTCCGGTAATGTCATAACTATTATCTCCCCGTCGCCAAATTGAATATTACAAGCACAGTAGGACTTTCATTTGTTCGAGAGTGGGCACCTAATAAGTAACCCGTTTGTCGAGCAATTCCAGTTTCTTGCATGCAGTGTGGGCCGCATTACCATCACTGACAACTGGCTTCAATTGGCGATTGTGCTGGTATTTTTGTTGATAAACTAGAAACGACAAGGACGTCCGTATTAAACTCTTGACAAATACAAGTACTTCACGATAGGTGTTACAACGATTACGTCACTACTGAACAAACATAACGCGAATAACCGCACATTTTATTATTCTCGTGATTTGTTCTTTATCCGACTCAAGATGATAGAAATCAAAACACGTCTTCACAAAAAGTTTAACAGGCATGCTTATTTTTCACTGGAAGGATCGTAAAGTAAACCGAACGTACTTATTAGTCATGAGATGTCAGTGAAATACAAACAAACTTCGAACATCTTGAACTTTAAAAAAAATCCGATGACATAACACGTCAGACGTTCAAAAAACATTTAACACTCACCGCATAATTCAGAAGATTTTACGCCTCATTTTAAAGTCATTAATATTTTAGCGCGATGCATTTTTGCATTTCGCCATTCCATTTATCATCAGTGAAAATAAATAAATAATAACGCAAACAAAACGTCGAGGCATGCCGGGGCAGGCGCCTGTCGGCGTGTCGACATATTCACTCAACAGGATTCAAAAGTTAACAAAAGGTCCATACATCAAAATGAGAATGGCACTCTAACCCTGATGCTCGATTTTGTGGCTTATGCTCGTTTTACAACGAGCCGTCATTTTATAGAAGGCTGTTGACATTTTAAACGTTTCGATCTGTATACATAAAGCTATTGACGCTTAACGCTAAATACGCCTTCACGATTAGGTAAATTTCGAATATAAATCCTTCTTTACATCGCAGGCTTTACGCGTGAACTGTGATGCAGAAACGTAAAATTACAAACGGCTTTCGCCAGTTAATAAAGGAATTAGCAATTAACGCTCCCTTTCATTAACGCATAAAATACCTTCGTTTATTCGCTGTTTATTCCAAAGCCCATAATTCAAATGAAATCTCTGTACCGGGAATTCATATTAATCCGTTTGAATACCACAGTGGATTACATTAATTTGTATCATACCAACTGAGATATCAACATCCCGAATCGAAATTGGATGAAATTAAGACTCTATTCAAGTCGTAATCGAAACTTCACTGTCATGCGGTAACATTATTACACGGTGATGTATCATATCTACGAATACCACCAAGGGAGTTAGTTATGTTCAGTATGTTTTAATTTACTGCAACTGCACTTTCAAACTTAAATTAAAAGTCGCAGGAAAGTCGGCAGGTTTATTTTCACAGAAAGCGACGGGTTTTTCGAGCATTCTTGAATAAAATTGCCTTACTTGGACGTAAAGCTTCTAAACTAATTTTAAGCAGTGAGTTAAAAAATAAATTCTAAATAGCTGAAGGTGCCTTGTGAAATTTTAAGTTTAAATAAGTTAGTTTGCAATTTATGTACTGACAGTAATGTTAATAACAATAGACTTGCTAAATCCCAACGTCGATTGTGTCCAAGCTGGGGTCTGCGGCGTATATCATCTTAGCCATCTCTGATGGACAACATTTCAATAGGATGATGGATAGTCCAAAGTGGCGAGATTGATTGACATGTTTACTAGTATAATTGAAGTGTCACGAGTTTAGTAAAGGATTGGCCGATGGATTTATGCTTCGTGTCGTTTTTATTGACGCCGCGGAGGCCGGCGTCGAGTCGTTAGCGAATAATGAGATCCGACACATGGACAGATGCTGTACATTGTCATACTTACAACTCTTTCAGAGAATTCTTGAGTTCATGTTTTGTATCTCGGATCGAATGCATTCCCGGAGAACGCTGACGTATTTATTTTAGGACGTGTTTCTGCTTCTTTTAAAGTTTAAAGTATCTAAATATTGCCAGTTTTGAACACACTTAATTGAATATTGTGAAATTCAATTTTGAATAAACAGAAATTCTATTAAAAATTCGAAATGAAACGCTTTTGAAAACGCTTTTATCAAAAATTCAGGTTGAGATATTAAAAGAGCGGCTATAGAGAGTTGGGTAGGTAATAGAATCTACAAAGAAACTACAGCTTACTGAAATTTGAATGTCTTTCTCTAAGTTGAGATGAGAGAAAATTGAATACATAATACCATTCTAACCAGTTAACAGCTTTTCTACTTGTATTTTTTGGTTAAATAAGAAAAAATAGAATCGGCTTGGAATGATTCCTGGAATGGGTCCTTTATCGGTATTTTCGTCGGGATTCGTAGGATCCAGGCAGGTGCTTATTAGCCGTTGATTTACGGGGCCGATGAGTCTGTGATCGAAAAGAAAATTAACTAACTACGCTATTAACATCACGGTAATTGCGTAATACGGAACGCGGTCTAGTAATTAGATTAACTGTTATAACTGTAACGTAACGACGTGTCTGCGCTTGTGACATTGAAATTGATGCAAATAATTGTGTATTGAAAACAGCGACCGCCAATGAATTATTAGTTATTTATTGCACCTTGGTTGAATCTTTGATACGAACTCCATCATCTTAGGTTGTCTATGAAAGAAAAGAAAAATCTGTTATTTGGAATAATTTGCACCTTAGATTAATAAAGCTTTTTACCCGTAGACAATAATTTTGATAAACCATTTGATGTATCAATTTCGTACAACAGCCTTCTTCTTTTTAATTTTCTTGTGCCAAGCATTTTGACGTAACTGTTCATTTATTGTCCAGAAGATCCGTGAGGAGACGTGTTTCAATTAATCTAACAATACCTCAATAAACCGTTCACTTTACGGTAACAACTTTGACGTTAACGTTAGAACTACAAGGTGCAGGTTCTTCTTGAACACATTTTATACTTCATCCTATTATTTAAAGTTCAAAATAGTTTTTATTTTTTAATAAAGATAATTCTTGTACACTGCAAATATGTTTTGTATAGTTAAATCATACACAGTAACTGCTTAACACGTAAAAGCGGGCAAAAATAAATAATGATATCATAAAATTATGCATAAGCTACACACCTGGCGGCCAAATCATGACATCACCAAATAGAATATAATGATCGCCTATTATGATTAACTGTAGGTCATATTTCCTTGCCTGGTCATTACAGTAGTTTAAACAAACAAAATTATGTAAGGGCATAAAAAATAATTGCATAAGCAAATACGACCCTATGATTTATAATTTTAAACAGCAACTAAATGCGCTGGGTTACGAAGCATTCTCCTTCTGTAAATCAAGACCTAAAAATCACAAGAAACTTCATAAGAAGCTTATGATTAATATATTTGCTTGCATACAGTAACTATCCCAGGCTCTAGGAGTCTATTGAATATAAGCCATAGAATGCATTAGCGCGCGTTCCTCCAAAAAGTATGTATATCAATTGAATTCAGACCACCGGGGGCCACGACCTGCATCGACTCCTCACGGTCAACCATTGATTTCGAAACTTTATCGCTTGTGTTAAACCTCGTTAAGCACATAATGCCAATGTCAACATTTGCCTTTGGTTTCTCGACGAACCCTGACAAACGACGTATTGTTGCACCAGGCGAGTATGGGAATGCACCCGTAAACTTTCCGCATTGTGATTTTTATCCAAAAAGCAATAACAATATTGGATTACTCCGTTATTGTGCAGTAAGGGATACAAAAGGCTCGCGAAATGTTCAGGCAAGTAATTGAACGCACGTTGTGGGGCTGAACGGTCCTTTGCGGAGCTTTTCGGGTACGTCAACTTAATAGTGTTCCATACCCTTTAATGACGTTGCACTTTAAACTAAGTCCCTCCAAGTCACGTGGCTATGAAGGAAGCACGAATTTAATTTAGCTAGAATAGATATAAATTTTAGATAGGTTACTAAATAACCGAAACACACAACTTCAATTACATGAACGTAAAGTTTCTAATCTAATGTTAAAGTGTAAAAGTTCAATATCGGTCATTAACTTTATCTGCCTTTTTAATTTATAACGCCATAAAAAATAGTGACTTAATTTACTAGCTTTTCATCATTATTTATAACTTATTTAATAGTCTAGTGACCTTCCAAATGAAAATTTTATTATTTTTACGTCACTCACCGATGATGTATTGCCACGGGAAAATTTGTGGGCTTGGTGTTTCCGATACCCATAATAGTTTTACTTTGCATGATTATTTTTCTGAACGGATATTAATAGGTCTATTTCAAA
Source organism: Ostrinia furnacalis (assembly GCF_004193835.3). Classification (NCBI taxonomy): domain Eukaryota; kingdom Metazoa; phylum Arthropoda; class Insecta; order Lepidoptera; family Crambidae; genus Ostrinia; species Ostrinia furnacalis. Next base: position 73,118 of record NW_021137151.1, on the reverse strand, counting down.
GGAAATATTAATTAAATGCTCCTTCAAGAATAAGCTTAACTACAACCATTTCCCTTATGACTCTTATGAGAAAAACGTTTCTTCATACAATTAAAAGCTAATGTAATTGTAGAACGGAGAAGCGAAAGCTTCTTACGAGGTTTCTTAGTTGCAACCTTCTTTATAAGTTCTTTTTTGCAAATAACAATAAATAAAGACTTTTTATTCCACAAGTAACTATGACTTCATTCATTGTAGTAGTGAACCTACAAATTAACCCTTTAACTGCAATAGTTTTTTAAACTTTCTCGTTGTATATTCACGTACCTAGTAGAGATCTCGCAAGCAAATACCAAGACTTAGGCTGGGTTGCTGCACCATCTTATTTATCTTTAACAAACGTCGAAAATCTATCAAACTCCATACAAAAAGCACCGGTTATCGTTATAGCTACGATTAAAGTTAGGTGGTGCAACTCAGCCTTGGTTGTTTTCCAAACAATATAAGGAAAAGCCATCAGTCTCGCCAGTGCATCGATCAGCTGCGCAACAGTCTGGAACTTTGAGCAGCTTACTTACAATAGAATTGAATTCCTCCAAAGAATGCATCAATTTGCACAGTCAATGGAATGTATTGGTTTGATTTAATTAAGTATTTCCAAAGTCATATTCGTGCTTAGGTATCTTTTAAAATTAAATTCAAAATATGTTTTTAATTGAAAATGAGTTTACGTTAACTAAAATGAAAACTAAAACTGAAAACCCTTAAATTATAAAGATAATTTAAAAGGTTTCTTTATCAAAGTAATCCTTGAAACGACTTTTCTAAATTTCTTTATTCTAAATAGGCTACTGAAATTCAGGGAATAATTGAACCCAAAGTAGGGAATCAATATTAGAGACGATCTAAAGTCAACGCTACTAGAGTTGCGGGAAAATACTAGTCATAGTAAGCAGGCCTCCTACTAGGTGGACCGACGATCTGGTAAAGGTCGCGGGAAGAGCCTGGATGCGGGCAGCGCAGGACCGTTCATTGTGGAAAACCTTGGGGGAGGCCTTTGTCCAGCAGTGGACGTCATTTGGCTGGCCGACGACTAGTCATAGTAATAAAGACGTTTATTATAAAGTAACTAATAATTTCCTGCCGCTTAGCCATTAAAATGAAGCCATTATTAAGTATACCACATCTAACACGGAGACTCACGGAGTGCATTTTGCTCGGCTAAACGCTACGCCTACGCTCTACGCTAATGGTTGACTTATTGTTCTCCGACAACTGAATTAAAAATAATAACTTATTGTGTTAGCAGTGACACCTACTGGAAATCTCGGTGGAAAACTAACGCCCGTATTCACAAACATTACTATGAGGTCTCACAGTGCGCGTGGACGCACAGGGTGACACACGAACTAATCATTTTCTGCTTCAATTAAGCAAGCATCGTTTGTGAATACGAGCGTAACATTCATAAATAACGGAAATGACTAACTGCGAATATAATTTAGATAGTCCTATAAAAGTTTTAATAACATCTTTTACCTTTTGTCAAAAAATATACGACCAACACACGATGATAAACGTACAAAAATAACCCGAATATCGATCGGGTCTCGTTACCGGAGCAATTTCCTGACAATTTGTTGCCGAGAGAGCAAAATTCAGACGTTTTCAATGGATTTTATACAAAGCTATCGCGAATACAAACCCGTGATCTTATTTCGGTGAATTTTGAATGCACTACAATGACGCTGCAGACGTAGCTCTACGTTCGTATGTAGTGAGTCGCAATAAAATTTAACTATGTTGTGAATAGCCCTTTACTATGTTTCAGCGAATATAATGGATGTACGGTTTCACATCAAATAAAACTAGCTACAAAGTTACGGGACGCAGATATTATAAACGAGTTAACAACACATGCTGTTACGTAAGATTGTAGGATTTTGTTTTGGTTTAGAGGTAAAAACAATTTTAAGACCTACATTTGAAAAAATCTCATACAACTTCAACAAACAACACAAGTAATCTACATTCGGGTTACAAAAACCTTTTGATTGTGCCTAATGGATTAGAAAAGAATTAGACTTCCATTGAATTAAAAAGAATAGGGGCTTATACGTGAGACAACACGAGCAAAGCGGATTAACGCCGACACTTTCAAAAGCAAGCACTCATCCATTCTTTTGTCCTCGACAGGACTTTTCTGTCCTTCAAAAAGTACTTTGCCCGTGTCAGGTTGCGTCAAGTATTAGCCTTATTAGAGCTCTAAAGAGATTATATTCTAAATGCATTGACACGATTTTAAATGCATGATTTCCTGATAAAAACCAATGTCAATACTTATCATAGACACGTCGATTTGGTTCTCTATTTTTTACCCCCTACTAATTTCTATTATTTTTCGACATAGTCTTGTTGTTTTTTGTTGTTTGCCAACCAGTTAAGTTGGCATTGCACCTCACGTTACTCAATGTTTGAAACTCCCTCGCTTTTGGACGAATGCCAAAAATACCTACATTCCAAAATTTATTACAATTTAACATCGCGTTCATCCCCAAAGATGCTATTTATCTCTCAAATTTAAGATCCCAGTAGAATTTAATACATCGTGAATGGATATGCACTCCAGACCCGCATCGTGAAAGCCGTTTCTGAGAGTTAATGATGTGTTTGGACACTTTATTCGTCGTTTATGCTTCTTGCATTAACGCAGGTATGTGGGTAATATTGTTTGAAAGACTTAAAAAAAATCTTGTACACCTACCTACCTACAAAAAAATTATAAGTGTTACATACTCTACTCAATCTTCATTAACGCTATTTAATGTTGTATGAAATGAATTCATTACTTAAGCATGTAGTTGTCCTATTTGTAAAAAAAATAGGATAAAGCTAAAGTTTAATCAAGTTAGTAAAGATAAACAAGAGGTATAAAACAAAGTTTCACAACACAGTAGCTGGTCTGATATAAAAAATACAATGTCTACGGAACAAAAACAAGGTTATCAAGTTAAGTGGGGCGTGAGGATCATCTCTTGGTTACCCAGAGCTAATAGATAAATAGATTACATCGCTGTGTCCCCACACGCCCTAGGCTATTGATGAGTTTCCTAACAAACTTAATTAATTTAAAGTGCGACAACACTGAGTTGATTAAAATGTTCCCGCGCTAACTACTTTCGCGGCAATCAATTGAATTGCTGTTCATAATTGTTGCATGGCGAGAATAACATCGAAGATTAACGGCATTTGCAGAGTTGTATAGGATGATTGAGAGTACATTGTGGTTCAGAAACGATAAATAGAATTGGCAAGTGGTTTTTAATAACACTGAATACCTAAGTAACCACATACTTGCGTATTCTTATGTCGTACGTAGATGAGAATTAGCAATAATTTATAAGTGGATGATTGATGTGATGGATCAAAGTTTGACTGCACAATAAATCAACAACTTTGTAATGCTTGCTGCATAAAGCACCCGAGACGAGGGTAAAAACACAAATGTTTTGCTACAAAATTATACCCGTATTATCAAATTATACCTTCAATTAGGGTCATTAGAGGTTCGGAGCGTTCGTGTTCTTCTTTTTGCAAGCGGTGCAGTTATCACAGGGCTCTCTGGAACTCGAGACAAGTTGTTACGACATTTAGGTTAAAGAGGACTCATAATATGTGCACAAAAATACTTTCGTTCCGAATATAATTGTCAAGGAACGCGCCAAAATAATTATTGGCTCAATAACATTAACAAATCAATCATTGACAATTATATCAAATACTATTAAGGTCTTAAATGGTAAATGTTCGAAGCATTTTAATAGAACTTGCGAATACAGTAAACAGAGCTTGGATAGAGAATCGCCTAGACTACCATCCATCCTCATCAAACAGAAGTCTCCCGGAGGACTCAAGGAGAATAATGATGGCATACTCGTACCTTCTCTATATCGAGTTCTACCTTCCATTTGGGATTTAGATCAACAATCCAAACTAACGACATTGTTTCCGACGATAGCTTTCGGAGAACTCGTAGGTAGGAAAAGAATTTGAAACAAAAATTGCCTAACGAATGATAATTTGAATTTTTACAGATATTTTAGCGTTAATAGTTGCTATTACGACTTCACTAATTTATCGCTATCGTAAACATATCATTTTTATGTCAGCAATAACTATATTTGAATCGTATTCGCATGAATTCTTCAATTTGTTTATCTACATATATTCGCGATCTTATATTTTAACTCTACATTATTATACTAAGATTGTAACCAATTTGCATTAACATAGTAAAATTAATTGCTTTTTCCAACGAGCCAACTATGGAGCTCTAACGTTGGCTATATTCATATTTTCCTTGTGGATTGACTTTGAACTCCAGATAGAGTGTTGTTGAAAAGGTCGTATTTGATCTTAGCCTTACTTCATCCAGACATAAAAACATCATAACTCTCGCCCGAGAAAAATCTCGGGCGTCTGTTGACAGATATCGTCGAGCGAAAAAGCTCTCTAATAAATAAAGTCGGCCGTTGGACTTTCGTCCAATTTTAGGAATTACTTCGAGGCGATAAATCTCGGAGCCATAACGTGAGACATCGCACGGTCGCTGAACAAAATAATCTGTAAACTATCCCTCAGGGACTAGGGCGAAAGTTCACGCTGGTTAGTGAACCAAATTACGCTCTGAATCAAGATTGCTTCACATCGTTACATATAAAAGTAATTTGTTGATATAAAACTGGCTAAAATTATTTCAAACTAACCAAGTGCGAGTTCAAATCGTGCAAACGGTTCCGTCGTTCCGCATTTTGTTATCAAACACATGGTTATTATGATATTATAAACAAAAGCTCTTCAAGATTCAAATAATCCTTAGGAACAAAAAAAAGCTAACACGCCTTTTCGTGGGTCACCAAACTAAATCTTTCCAAATCTCTATTTTTTTTGTAATATCTCTTCATAAGTAGTTTTAAGTAACTCCTAAATCCTCTATCCAGTCTTTAACAAGGCTTATTTAAACCAAGTTTATTTTGTTTTCCAGATATAAACAATTGCAATGGCGACAAGGTGGTTCGCATTGGCCCTGGTGGCCGCCAGCTGGCGCTACGGCGACGCGTGCTCGTGCGCATCGCTCGATCACCCACAGACATACTTCTGCAACAGTGATTTCGGTGAGTTTATTGCCGCGTGAAATATTTCTTTGGAACAGGTACATTTTGGAACTGGTGATCTGTTTTTGAAAGTTTTACGAATTGAGAGCTATTTAGGTAACTGCAGTTTTTACTTAAGTAGATAGTTATGGAGAAGTATGTAATAAATAGGCTTACTTAATCTTATAAGCCTATAAGTAGGTCCTTTATTAAACTAGGTAAATCTTTTCGCATACGAATCGTTACGGATTCTAATATTACTCTAGAGTCCTGTGGATAAAGTACTCAGCTTGCTTTTGGGATTATCTTTCATAAATAACTTTTTCACACCTGCAGCAAAATACCCGTTACATTTTGTGCAACGGAGTAATGCAGTAAAATGATAAGAACCGTGTGAAGTAACGACATTTGCCGTTTAATCCAGCCTGCTTTGAAACAATCTTCTGCTTTAAAATGTACATGGCACACGTTTATAAACTTATGTCGTATCCTTGTATACTTATTCATACAACTTACAAGTCTAAGTTATAACTGGCCTGTAATAATCTTATGCGATACCACGTCTACCGGAATTATCCCACGCTTGCTCTAATGTGGTCAGACAGCCGAGTCAGATATCTTTCATTGTAATGTTGTAGGCATGAAATTCGCTTACCTACTACGATGGGGATAAGTTTCACATGCGAACATATTAATAGCGTGTTTTGAAAAAGGCAAGGAAATGAAACATATAGGGGATAGATAACAGCCGCTAGTGAATGCCAAATACAAGAAGATAACTAGTTATTTGTAGAATCTCAAAAAATTTTATAAAAAAAAATAAAACCGACTCCAAAAAACCTACATTAAAAAGTAGAAAAATAATTACTAATAACCTACTTATTTATTAGGACGAATTAATATTTATGTAGGTATACCATGATTGATACTTCTGGAGTCGGTGCCAAGATTATGAAACATGTAAAGTTTGCCTGCACCGACTCCAAAAGTATCAATCATGGTATACCTACATAAATATTAATTCNACAAGAAGATAACTAGTTGTTTGTAGAATCTCGAAAAGGTAGAGCCTACTGAAGGTAAATTGTACAAAAAGGCATTAATGAGTGACCAAAAGACAAGAAAAACGACTACCTATGAGGACAATTAAGTGATTCACACACCTTCACATTTCAGACTCAATATAATCTTATTTAAAGTAAATTCCGATATTTATTGCACCAGACGAGAAAATAACTAAATAACTATAATTTACTCGAGCAACATAGCACTAACGACATATTTGCCATCTTATTATGCTTGTCATATTACCATGTCTTTATTATCATCATGGGAACATTGATTAAATAGCAATCATCGTAGGATCCACCACAAAAACATAATATTGTTTAAATTAGTTATGTAAAATAGACCAAATACATTGGATAATGTCTTGGTAATAACTAATAATGACTGTTATCATACAATGAAGAATGTTCACTAATTTTGTTTTTTAGCTTTCTGTATTCTCTGTTAAAAATAAAAAATACATGTGAAAGAATTATTTCGATACGTCAATTAGTTTCCAAGATATTGAATTTTAAAGGTGCGGGCGGCGGCCGGCCCGCCATTTTATGCGCGTGACGTCATAATACAGTGACTGGCTCAAATTTGTATGGGTGGAATCTTGCAAGCTGAATTAAGACCCACTTCCGGCCCACCGATTAAGCTGCAATTTCGCATAAACATGTAATTTGGATGACCATGCAATATTATGATGACATGGAGCTGATCTGATGATGGAGCTGGAAGGTGGCCATAGGAACTCCATAATAAAACGACTTAACTCCATCGAGTTTAGGCTCGTTCGTTTTGTATTGACGAGTACTTCAATTGTATATAGTAATCAGGGTCTGATGATGGATCTGTAAGGTAATTCGCAATAAAACGACACAAACGCATCAAGTTTGGGTTTGGTTCAATTTTAATTTCAGTGAATGGGTTTGGGTGTTAATATGTATAATATGTATGTATTTACAAAAAAAATGTATTTAAGTATGTTTATATACGTTTTCTAGTGAGCGGACACTGTGAATGTACGTCACGCGGGGTCACGTGACCGTTGGCGGCACTCGATATTTAAGCGAACTTTGAATGCCTATAAAATCATAACTACTGGGTATTTTTGAATGAAATAAAAACAAATGTATTTGTATATGTAAAAGCTAACCTGTAACAAAGGTTTCAAGTGATTTTGCATACCTAGTAACATTCTCAATTACGCTGTACGTCGTCGCGTCGTGATCGATCAATAGACTTTAAATATTATACTATAAATTAATAAAACCTCAAGGAACACAAATATTCCTCTAATGATAGCAGTATATTATTATTACCGAAGTAAGGTTAAACGTTATTTAACTGCATATTGGCTGTCTCCATGACTCCATAAGAAGCCCTTAAATAAATAGCTGTTTTATCTTTTATTACTGAATCTATTATTTCCATGTTTTCAATACATCATGATACATTAGCAATAAAACAGGGAATATAGCTTTCAGCACTATCTGTAAATTGATTATAAATATTGATTCCCAATTTTATGAGGATTTCGTATCTTAGTAACACCCAATGACCCAACTAACAACCAATAAAAATGTCACGGACGTTGTTAAATCTATACTGTCTTTTTTTTTCAGTAATCGTCGGCAGAGTTCAGAAAACCTTCAGAGGACCGATGTTTTATGATTCCTATAAAGTTAAAATCCGAAATATATTCAAAGTAAGTATTTGTTAAGTATATTGAGTGATTTAATTTTAAACCTACTGTATGATAGGTTCACTTTTGACCACTAGGACCACTTGACTTGGTGGTATCATTCCGGAGTTCGAATCTCGTTAGGAGCAAAAGTGAGCTTTTATTTAGGCAATTGTTTAATAAACAAATAACTGCTTTCCTAAACTACGAGTAGGTACATCATGTTCAGTTTTTATGAAATTGACAATATGAAAAAGGATAATAATATCTTAACAAAACACCGCCCACAATAAATCAAATTAAAAGAACAAAGATTGAATTTTCAAAGCCCCGTCAAACAAAGGCCACCGGAATTTAGTTGTCAAGCAAGATTGTATTTTGGTGGGTGTCGCAATAACCAAGATAATTGATTTCCAGGCTACACCAAAGGCTGAAATGGCGCTGAAGGCAGGCCGCCTCCTGACCCCGTCCGAGGGCTCTTTGTGCGGGGTCTCCCTCCAGCCTAGGGAGACCTACGTCATCACAGGTGAATAAATGTCCACGCTATACACCTCACGCCACACTGTCGGCTGCCCGACATTTGAAAAGCGCCGAAATAGCTATTCATTCTGTCGACGACATGAATACCTTTAGACCAAAGTATACACTAGATTAGCATGATTATTCTCGCAAACACCAGCGAATTTAAAAACGGAAGAACGCAAGTCATTCATTATGGATGCGAATATCAAATCCCAAGAACAAACCAATTGACGTTCTATTCGGAATTAATTTCTGACGATCGTCAATATTTTGACAATAGATTGAATAGCAATGTCGTCAACTGGTAATTATCGATTTTTAAGTTCGATAACCTGTCTAGGCAGCATTTATTGATCAGCTTTGTCATGCGTTTACTTTTATTGATGGCTTTAATGTGGTAATTCTAGGTCGCATAGTTCAGCTCCAAGCACACATACACCTTTGCGGGTACATCAAGAAGTGGAGAGAAGTCACACCACGACAAAGGAAAGGTTTCCGACTACTTTACAAGCAGGGATGTACTTGCAAGGTAAGGAAAAACACTTTAACGTAGTTAAGTCAGTGAAGAATAGAGATTTAGTTGAACCAAAATAGAATTGGTCTCCTTGCATTTTAGTCCACCTTACGTAACCAAGGACGCTCTTAAAAGTAGGTACACCATAAAACGCGCAATTAAACAACCACACAGACGCGTAAAGCTCTAATGCGGTCACGTATCTGGCATGCGTTAGTTCACCCATACGTGGCAAGTGCTCACGCTGCGTGTTTTTCAGGTGCACGTAACACGGCGCAAGACAAAGTCGCCAAACACGTGCGTGACGAACTACGACGAATGCTACGAGCGACACGGCATCTGTCTACACGACCGTGAGCGACGGTGCCGCTGGACAAGGTAAGCACTAAAATATTTTATCCCTTTCACGCATTCCATACGGGCCATTTAGGAACTCCTATGTCCGTCCCTGTCTAGAACACATGGCGTCGTCACGCTCAGTGAAGCGTGCTGAAAGTTTTAGTAATAAAATAAATGTGGGAACAGTCCTAATTAATGGAATTAAACTTTTTCGAGGGTCTAAAAAGAATAAACCGCTTGTACTGTTTATACAGTAGGATAGTATGAATTCCTGTTCTTCCATGTCTTTAATTTTTCTTTCTGAATGTTACCAAATAAAAAATATCTTATGTAATCATCTGTCTGCGAATAGTGACTTCTATTCCACTAACACAAGATAAAACACCCGTTATAAGTAATAAAATACGTCTTATTCGTCATAAATAAACATTGAACTCCATATAAAGCCAATGTCGAGCACCGATGAGTAACAGACGCCCACTCTTATAATTCTGACAACTCGTAAACATCCTTTGAAGTTGCCTCGTGCCTAATGATGTTCTGTAGCTGGTGCTTATCAATCGATGGTTTACTTTCCAGGGCACCCGCACTCACCAGGTGTCTTCAGGCGCAACACTTCAACGACACCATGACCTGATCCACACTCCGAGCCGAATTAATGTTAATCATGCAGTACCTACCATTTGTATATCTCGATACGTCCTCACGAAAAATTGCAAGTTCATCAAACATTACTAATTCGAAACAGCCAACACTGAGCCAAATATTCATTAACTCTCATAGCTCTATGCTAAGAACGTAGAGATTAGAAGTAGTTGTAGATTTAATATAACTATATGTGATATTTACACGCACGATTTGAATGGTGTCGAAACGTGTATTTATAGTTCAAAGTAACTAATTTGAATTTAAATTACTTTGTAATTTTTCTTTTGGACGCTTTTAATTGTTGTTGTTTGTCTTCGCTGGCAAACTTAATTTTAACGTTATTTTTATATTATTTATTATTAAGTTAAATCTTTGTAAATTAACAAATCATAGTGATATTATAAAATTAGGCTAAATAAATCGTTAGAAATAGAAGTTTTGTTTGAATCTAAACAGCAATAAAAGTAATATCCACATTCCAAGTTCTGTAACTGCCTGCGATAAAAGGAATAGCAAAGTTGCTCCCAAGCCAAATTATACTCTCGCAAGAACTTGAAACATAACTAAAGTTTTTGCTAAACTTAAAGCCACAATTCTTTCGTTTCAAGATAATTAGGTGCTCGTCGTAGAATATTTATGTTGTGAAACAAACTGAACGTTTGCATAATTAATAGCCCAACTTGATAGCCATTCAATAAATAATGATTTCTTTAGAAGTTTTCATTTTATGTACGGTGAAAACGGTAACCATAAAATGCTATCATTTTTGTAATCGAAAATCTAGATTGAATTATTTTTGTAGAACTGAAAATTAAGGTACGTATTGATCACTAACAACGTGTTACGAGAAGTTGGACGACTTATTAGATTTTCATATTTTAAGGGCAACTTTTTCATTCATAAGTAACCATAATTCAAAGTGTGAGTTCTTAGAAGCTTAAGAAAATCAGACGAAATATAACTTATAAATTACCAAATAAATTCTACAATTATAATGCTTTTCACTTACCATGTCGGTGTGATTGTGGTAGTAGGTCTGCTCGATAAGGGGGAAGTTCTCTCTGCCCAAGCGTCGTTGTAACTGCAGCAGGTGCCCAAATACCCAGGGCCGGTCCTAGAGCAAACAAGCTTATTAATAATGTCAGTCATTTGTCTAGCCTTTGCAGTTTTAATGCGTTACCCGAGGGGGTCCCACAGGGTTGTATATTGTATATTTAGACCAATGATATTCCTAGTTAAAAGTAATGAAAGTAAAGCGAATCATTTTGTCAGACTGATTAAGAAGCTAATTAGAGAGTTTACCATTAAAAAAAACCTGTTGGTTTTTGATTACCTGGAAGTGGTAGATGGAGTTGAGACTATTGATGGATGGCACGCCCCCGAATTTGAGCCCCAGTAAAAGAGCTCGGTGGTCGGAACCAGCATCCCGCACGTTTTGTCTCACCAGCACGAACTCAGGTCTATGGTCAAAATAACACATTGTCTACCAATATTTAAAATAAAGTGTTACAGAACCTTAAAAAGACACACATATAATAAAGACAAGGTATCTGCACGTTAATTAGGAAACAATAATCACTTTTAACAAGTCTTCAAACCAAAATTTTTTTTCTGTGTAGGTATACCTAGTTCCTATAGTATAGAATGTAATTTAATAATGGCATGAATGTTATCATTTTTAAAATCAGCAGGAACTATGAACATAAAAACATTAGAAGATTTAAACGCTCCTTTAAACATATTTCACCTTTCCATTCAAAACGTGTAATAAAGATTTAAATTTTAACTTCACAAATTACTCCGAATAGTTCTAGGAATATGGAAGTTTTTACAACTGTTTGCGTGTTGCCCCATCAAACATTTGTTACCAATTAACCATAGGAATTACACACCAGTCACATGTTGTGGTTATTTTTTAATTATGTCCTGGCATGCCATTGTTTGTTAATGGTAGAAACTGTAACTAAACTTGCAGAGTTAAATATATTTTAATTGGCGTTTAACAGCTGTTTAAATAGTTATTTTCCGTCATTCATAAATCCTACAAATGGCCTCATAGATCATGATTCGTTTACTTAAAATAAATAAGTGTATATCAACTTTGAAAACTTCTATTTCATTTAGTTAAGTTGATTATGCTCACACTCTATTCTAGAGATGACTTCACGTTTTCACGAAATTCCTCGCTTCTTCACAATAATACAGATTACCCATACAAGATAAACGAACTCCAAATCGACTTAAATATTCAGTAGGACTTACTTGAAACAGCGAGTGACTTTGGTTCCACCTCGGTACACGGCCATAGAAACGTTCGCTCCTTCGGAGTTGGCGGTGACTGTTAGCTCCTGGCAAACAAGTAATGAATGTAGAAATGTAGACGATTCTTTTGAGTGGTTCGGTTCAGTTTGCATCTAAGTAGGTTCTTCTCGAATTTTCAGAATTAATGCCTTAAGTAAAAGAGGCATACGAGTAAAACTCATGTCATATCTACAGTCCTTTACATTAAGACTTTGATGACACAAAAAGAGAAAATATTTCACTAAAGCAATTTACCTAAACATAATAATATTTGTTTTTTTTTTTTAATAATAGTAAGTAGGTGGGAACCTAAGCAATAAACTTAGCCCTAAAATGTAAATAGGATTGGGAAAATTTCCAACATATTCAAATGTTACATCAAATACAAATAACAAGTCAAATAACCAACGAATACGAAATACCGAAACTCGCCAGAAAGAGTAAGAAGGGAAAATGAAAATTATGTTTGGGGTATCGAGGCTTTCCTATTCCTTGTTAGGTATATGTTTTTCGTCTTTCGTAGAATTGAATTGAATGTATTGAAAATATTTCTCTTGTTATCTAAGTTTGATGAAAATGTTTTCTTCTTAGTAAAACGAAATTTGGTTACGAATATCCAAAGCTTAGTCGAGAGTAAATACTCTTCATTTACCTACTTTAAATATTATTACTGTAACCATTGAAAATTACTGACGAGGGAATGACAGCAAATACTAAGCCCCAAAAGCCAGTTCAAGTTGAATAATAAAATGGATTCCTACAGCGCAGCTTTGTTTGCGCTACATTATCCAAGCAATAGTAGTTTAAACAACATGATTCAGGAAAAATAATGTTTTGTATACTTTTGATAAGGAATTGTACGTTTCGTAAAAAAATATATGTATAGGTACATAATAAAATTGTGTACAATAACTCTCTTGTTCCAAACAAAAAATAAATACCTAAAGCTACACAAGATGGTTTACTGAGTATCCAAGATTTGAGTCAAAATAAATCTGGTTAAGTGTCCCTTTGCGATATGCAAGGGATAGATGGAAGTAACGAAACGTGTTCAGATTTCTAAAGCTACATAAAAGGATTCCAATGAAGAAGGATTCGTAGTACCCAAGGCACGAACTAGTCATTCAATCTCTATAGTCTAGATGAACTTTTATTATAACTGGAGAAAGAAAAGTCTATCGAACTAGACCCACAAATCTCTATTTCATCATNTTTGTATTAGTTTTTGTATAAGGCCTGAACAAAAACAAAGGGTAATATTTTGGTGTTATACATAGATTTCGAATATAAAAAATATATAATTTAACTAATTAAGACATGACAAAAAAACTGAGGTATGTCTCGTTTCTGTCGGGTCTGGGTTTTTTTTGTATGGGGCGTGACCGTTCTTCTTTAGACGATTTGAATGGTTCGGTATAGTTTGCATCTAAGTACTTCTAGAATTTCCTTTACAATAAGACTTTGATGAAACAAAAAGAAATATTATTTCACTACAGCAATATTAACATTTTTTTAAATAATACTAGTACGATTAGGCTAAGCAATAAAACTAAAATGTAAATATGATTGGACAAATTTCCAACATATTCAAATGTTATATCAAAAACAAATAACAAGTCATATAACCAACGAATAAGAAATACCGAAACTCGCCAAAAAGAGTAAAGAAGGGAAAATGAAAATTATGTTTGGGGTATCGAGGCTTTTCTATTCCTTGTTATATTATGTTTTTCGTCTTTCGTAGAATTGAATTGAATGTATTGAAAATATTTCTCTTGTTATCCAAGTTTGATGAAAATGTTTTCTTCTTAGTAAAACGAAATTTGGTTACGAATATCCAAAACTTAGTCGAGAGTAAATACTCTTCATTTACCTACTTTAAATATTATTACTGTAACCATTGAAAATTACTGACGAGGGATTGACAGCAAATACTAAACCCCAAAAGCCAGTTCAAGTTGAATAATAAAATAGATTCCTACAGCGCAGCTTTGTTTGCGCTACATTATCCAAGCAATAGTAGTTCAAACAACATGATTCAGGAAAAATAATGTTTTGTACTTTTGATAAGGAATTGTACGTTTCGTAAAAAAATATATGTATAGGTACAGAATAAAATTGTGTACGTACAACTCTCTTGTTCCAAACAAAAAATAAATACCTAAAGCTACACAAGATGGTTTACTGAGTATCCAAGATTTGAGTCAAAATAAATCTGGTTAAGTGTCCCTTTGCGATATGCAAGGGATAGATGGAAGTAACGAAACGTGTTCAGATTTCTAAAGCTACATAAAAGGATTCCAATGAAGAAGGATTCGTAGTACCCAAGGCACGAACTAGTCATTCAATCTCTATAGTCTAGATGAACTTTTATTATAACTGGAGAAAGAAAAGTCTATCGAACTAGACCCACAAATCTCTATTTCATCATCTGCACTCACTACAGAAGAACGACCCTCTCTAATTTACCAAAGGAAAAATGAGGAATTGGATACTCTTCCCATGCTGGCCAGACGGATTGGGAAGGCTTATTTATCTAGACAAGTCTCTATTTATCAGACTTACCCTAAATTCAGCTTGTTCGACGCGAATGTCCCACTCTCCAGGCAACCGGCGGCCTCTGAAGTACTTGGACCAGTCGGTGTTCTGGTCGTCCACCACCAGCAACGTCACGCAGCGGTCGCGGTTGTAGCCGCGGCCCACGGACGCCACTGATGTTACACTCCCTAAGAAGAAATGGTATCTACAATTTACAGTAATAATTCATCAAGTCCCAAATTGACCAAAGTTTTCTGTGCTGATGCGAACACATATTGAATACTTTTTTGGAAATACGTACATCGACCCAACTCACAAATAAAAGGAACGATACGAAAAAGAGGTCGGAAAACAAAGCAAATACGTAATTGACCTTAGACGTGAGCGTTGATTAAAAAGGAAATTAGGTTGGTAGGTACAATCGAATCAGCTGCAAAGGCTGAATGTGTGTCGGTATTTTTCCGTGATAGATAAAATACAACTATGTATGTACTACGAGTATAATTAGGTAGATAGCAATAGTGCTTTCAGATAGACTGAAATAGCAGGGAGCGCAAGAGATCTACATATCTCTAAAACATAGCACCTATCTGATCTTATAGACTTGACAAAACTGCAATAATTAATAAATAAATAATAAATAAATAAATATCCTTAGACATTTTTACACTGCGTTCTAGTCCCAAACTAAGCAAAGCTTGTATTATATGTAATTACCTAAAATACTAGCAGTTCTAGTCGTAGTTGCTACGAATACTCCTAGTATACTACGACTACCACATTCTGTTCGTAGCTAGCTCCTATGAATTACCTACTTTTTGCTATAATTACCACACGCTGCGAAAGACTCTCAGCTCAGCATTTAGTCTGTGATGATCACCGTCAGGTTCAACGGCAAAGGAGTCTCCGCCATTTTAAAACATAGACATATTTTATACCTACTCAGTACTCAGCTTAAGTCTAGTACTCGTGATAAGACAGCCTTACCTAAGAGATTGGCACCCTGATCACGTGCAGCCCCAGTGAGCGACTGCACGCGCTGCAACAAGGATTCTCGGGACTTGGCCGGCGATGACGGTGCTGAAGTCCCGCGGGAGCCCCCACGGAGGTTCAGCGACAGATCCCCGCCTCCCGCGGTGTTAGCGGCCGCCGACGGAGCCGGCGGGGGCCCGGAGCCGCTGCCACCGCTGCCAACGCTGCTGATGCTGCCGCCGGTAACTATGGCAAGCACTTTGATGTCAATATTTTATTTAATAGTCTTTTTCATTTTGATCATGAATAAAGACTTTACTACTAGATGTAAGTAAGAGACATTAATGAACGGTGAATCCAGAGAGAGAATCGAAAATTTATAGATTCTATTTCCATATGATATGAGTTGATGATTTATATGAAAACTAAGGCTGGGTTGCACCATCTTACTTTAACTTTGGCAAACGTCAAAAATCTGTCAAACTCCATACAAAAAACACCGGTTATCGTTAAAGTTACGGTCAAAGTGAGATGGTGCAACTCAGACTTAGAATTAGTTTGATTTGTATTTTATCTGTTTGCCCACTGTTTGTATGTAGGTATCTAGGTAGTTCATTTTACAAATATGTCAGAAGGTGCTACATTTTCAAGTCTTTACCTACAAATAAAACAAAATCTGACCCAACAAAGTGTAAGACAAATCAGTCTAAGAGGATACAACGGTAACAAGGGTGAACCACGTGCCCAAAGTGTTATTTGCGGTGTCCGTACGAGCACCTGACCGCAACGAGTTGTAAGGTTCATAATTAACTCAGGTTAGTTCACCTTCTGCGAAGTAATTCACGAAGGAAGACCCCGTAATTAATTCATGGTATTGCAAACAAATGAAAACTCGCCTTCGTTGATGTGAAATTCTGACTACTATGGGTAACATAGAGTTTCCCATTAATAGGAAAAGTTGACGCTGCGTGTTTGGAATAATAAACGAATTTGGGTAAGTCACGTTCCGCTTTTTGTTACATTTATCAGTATTCCAACATCCATCTAACTTGTATCTCATAACGTAGATAAGTATTAGGAGCTTATCGCTCAGAAAATAGTAATGTCTTCATTGTTGGTTTTAAAAAGCATTTAATAATGAATAATAAAAAGCACATTAATGTAAGTTGTGTTGAATCATTCGAAATGTCTATCGATAAAATCTATTGTGTATTTTTGTAAGCATTATCGGAAAGCTCCATCACTGACGCGTATAAAAGTATTATTTAGTTTTTATTAGAAATGTAATTTACTGTCACAAAAGTATGCTAAGTAACTGTTTATTGCTTTTGTGTGTGTTATGAAGTAGGAAATTAAATGATGAATATTAGAAGAGCTCACCTTGCGAGACCGGCCTCTGGGCCTGCGGCTTCGGCTGGCTGGTGGTGGCCGGGCGGCCGGTGTAGGGGTCCACCTCGCCCTCATCGCACTCCGACTGCAGGTCGCCCGAGCTGAATCTGCGCAACGCCTCCGCTGAGCTACACGCCACGCCACGCCGCCACGCCACGCCACGCCAAGGAGGGACACGCACAGGAAGGAAAAAACCGACACGCACAATATGTAGCCACTCATTGTCACCTAACTTACAGCCAATTTGGACTCCTAACACCTCATTTGATTGTCATTTTTTTATATAAATTTTGAAGTACAATACGAGTAACATAAAGTACACAGCAAATTGCCGTCAAAGCAACATCGAGTCACGACAAAGAGACCTGGATGAAGCGCCATGCACTGTCGATGGAATTTAAAGTAGTGTTGCCGCGTGATTTAAAAAAGAAACAATCAGACGCCATCTTTTCCCAAAACTCATAATATTGACTTACAGATATTGAAAACGAGGAATACGGGAAAAAAATAAAAATCTTTCGGTACATTATCGTCGGGGATATCGATACTCCGGCAACACTAACTTAAAGTGATGGTCCACAGGTCGTGATCGGCGCGTGTTCGGAGCTGATGAGTGGCGCTACACGTACGTGGGCTACGGACGCTGCGGTCAGGCTGGGACGAGTGTTGGCAGGTTTACCCTAATTATAACTTTTTCGGTCGAAACCCCTTTTATTTTTAAATATGTACTTAGTGACCAGGCTCGACATACGTATGTGTGATTTACTAATAATTATGGTGTCATTTATATTTAAAAAACACAGTTAAATAATATTTTTAAGGATGGGAGGTCATCGCTCTGAGATCGATTGAAAGTTTATTGTTTCGAAATAATATTACCGATTATTTATAAATTTATTCAATCGTATGACATAACAATACCAAAAATGGTTAACGTGTAGGCAGCGGCAGCGTGCTAACCGACCATTCACTGTTTTTTTTTTACTGTGCGTTATTTTAAACCTTTTTTTATCTTCTCGTCGTATTGTATCCATACGATATAGAATGTAAAATGTAAGTCTAAAGTCCATTAAAATGGCCGACGTAACGTTAACGTAACGTAAACGTTTTCCTGAGGGCGGACCTGCCAACACGGCTGGATCGAGTGCGGGAAGGGAGCTGGAAGCAGCGAGGTGAAGCGGCTTGGCCTTTTTACGGTGTTGCACATTTTCAACAGTTAAAATAGCACAGATTTTAATTTGAGTCAGTTACAACAAACATCGCTACCAATAGAAATGAATAAATAGTTGACTTAAAAACAATAATCTAAAGTAATACTACTGTAACGTCATTTTATTGGCTCAAATTAAAAACTGCTTGTAGGTATTATAGATAGTAGGATATTTTCAATTTTGTCATTATTATGCTTGTGTGTTTGTGTAGAGTTATCTTACTGACTCCACGGGTAAGCTATCGGTCTTTATGCTTTTTGTAACTACTCTACCTACATACTTGCAATTTTAAACGTTCTAAGACGTTTTCATGTTATTTTGACTTGAGCATGCTTCGATTTATTTTTGGTCAATATTTTAGTCTACAGACATGCTCAATATAATATTATAACGCTGCTTTGTACTTCATAAGCCATGAAACTTTTTCATTTATTAAACAGAACTATTTTCAGGAAGAATTTTTTAAACTAAAACATAAATTTCGCAAAGACAAAAATTTCAGAAGCTTTCCTTGATTGGAATTGAGACAATAGCAGAGGAAAACTAAGTTAAGTTTTTCTTTTTCTCATCACACAGACTAACACAACACAAATAAACTACTTAAAATCATGCAATTTCAAGGCACATGCATATCATTCCAATTACATGTAATGCACAAACACCACAAAATCAGTTATAACTTATTATTCAGAAGATTATAAAGAATTTAACATGCCAAGAGTTTCAATTCACACAATTTGCATGCAACGAAGAGTTTTTGACAGCTTACAGATTAGGCCGGCTATTTTTACAAAAAATAACAACAACACAAAACAATTGAACACTTTGTCACTATCACAAGCGATACGAATGCAAGATTTTTTGTCATGGGTACGATTGAATTTCAAAGTTTTAGCTTAGGCGCAGACCACCAACTTATTGTCGGCCGATAGTTGGGGCCGATTTTAATTTGTATAATAAAGAATCGACCGATACCAAATCGGTGAAATGTGCGCGCTTACATACATGCCCAATGCCCATGTGATTAACAGCCCGAGCCAACTATCGGCCAACTAAAAGTCGGTGGTGGTCTGCGTCTAGGCTTAACATTGGGTATTAGCCCGCATTTTGCACGTTTAGGCACGTGTTGAATTATAAATAAGCGGTTGTGGCGAAGAACTTTATTGTCATTTTACTTCCAATATTTTAAAGGTTTTAAAAACTCTCCATTTGTGTATAGTGCTCTACTGGTACTAACATCTTACATACCTTCGTTTCAGGTAATTGACATTGGTGGTGAATGAGTTCCGGAAGCTTGAGAAAGACAGGGTTGATGTGGTCGCGGCCTGCGGGCCACAGATCCCAGGACACCCCGAACGCTCTATTTTGACGCCTACGCAATCAAAACAATAATTTATAATACCCATACCATGATACCATCCCGAAACCAATTAAAGTTTGTCACTATTAATAATTTGGGAGTCTGTCTTGTCCCTTGTCAATTTGAGTTGGTAAACATACCTACTTCTAACGAGTGTAAAGTTTATAGCGAAATTTATGGGATTGGTTGTTTATTGTCTTATAGTTTTTGATAGACCAAGTAGTACTAAAGTACCACTAATAATAAGTAAGTATTTATCATTCAATTTCATTCCATTATAATATGAAATCCCTAATGACTTTCACCAAAGCATTGTCTCGTCTTATATGGAATAGTAAAAGTCATTTATTTCACGGGACATTTCTCTATTCATCATTTTCTCAGCTTCAAACTTGTGATGGTCAAAGTTACAGCTTCAACATATTTTTGTTACACTTACAGCTTGCTAATCCGATAAAGGAATAACTTAGTCTAAATCGAATAAGATTATACTTTTCTGTGTAAGGTCTACTGAGCACAAGTACTCATGTCGAGATTACGCCTACGCGTATTGAAGGAGGAAAATTCTTAAACCCTTATTCTCTTTTATGGTGATAGTGGTTATCCACAGAGCGGTTACGTAACGTCTCACCTGGAGCAGGTTAGCAGCAAATTGCAGCCGAACTGAAGCTGATAGGGGGACAGCGAGGTGATCAAACACGACGGAGGGGAGAGTGGGGTAACCTGTTGAAAAGAAACTTATTTTAAATAACGTTTAAAAAAGCAAACACTACTAAATTCTTATTTATCTAATACCATCGTCATTCTTCACATATTTAAAAAAAATCGCTGATAAATCAATACTAGCTGAGCCTAAATTTTTCAAATGCATTATATTGGAAGCAAATATGTTCGTGCGTTAGTATACCAATTCGAATAACTATGAACGTGAGATATGAACTAACTCTATCTCACGCAATACTATTGAAGGAAATATCATTCAACAAAAACCAATCATTTATGTTGGGATCCATGAGAAAAGTCGATCTATCTCAGGTTAACTCAACCTACCTACCATTAAAATGTTAAAATGCAAAAATCGGTTGCCCTGATACTTTTTATTTTTGTGCAAAGAGGGGAATTTGAATTTCAGTCGAGAATTCGCGAGGGTTTGACATTATTTATTACGCGAGCCGTCCGACTCTTGAGTAGAGATATTTCTTCAGCGATCCTTAAGAGCAGTTCTAACCATTTGACCTTTTTATAACTCACTGAGTCACCTTTAATAACTAACGAAGTCTATTTAGGTGTAACATTTTATTGTAATTTTTATAATGAAATAAATAATTTTCATTTTCCATCCCGCCAATTAATTAATATTTTAATCTACTTATTTCTAAATGAAAAACTAATGTGAGCCAGATATATACGTAAAGTTGATACAAATGTTTAATCATATGACCGGAATCTTATAATATATTTATTGAATGTTCTGTATTCTGAGATTGAATGCTGTAAAAATTTATACTAATTGCAATCCCATTGACGAACGAGGTAAGTTTATAATCTGTAGATGCTAACAACGTAAAGGCATGTTTTAACTCGTTAAATAATCTAAACAACAAAAGTTCTAGCTTGGGGAAAAATATAACTGCGCCGTTTAACTGGGGACAGAATTTTTTTCAACAGTCATTTCTGGGGTCAAGTACAGATTGTTATGTTGCGGCCTCTTTCGGGAGCTCCCATGGGTCTGCTAGCTATTACAGAGCCATTGAAAGCAGTTTAGAAATTCCTGCTTCCGAAGTTATGAGATTTATTTCGATGTACAGTAATTTCTTTCTCGTATTGGCAATAGAAAAAAAAAGGATTTTTTGTGGGTCAAATGTTATATGAACAAGTAATACCATTAAAAATGTAGGTTTATAATACACCAGAACCAAAGAACCAAATAAACTGTCATAAACAGCACATAAATAGGTAACATTAAACACAGCTGCAGCACAGGAAAATATGAGGAAAGAAGAAATGAACTGAGCGGAGCCACCCTGTCGTAATTGCATTGGAATGAAACCCCATTCAGCAAAATGTCGTGACGAAGGCCACGACGCCTAAAAAATATGTAACAACCGAATTAAGAACCATCTTCTTTTGTTGAAGTCGGTAAAGAATCCTTGCATCTTTAAATTATATTAATTTTGCAGCTGCCTAAACGTGTGGCAAGTCCACATTATACTCTCGAAATATTATATCGTTAATTCGTAGAATTTGGTGTTAATAACTTAATACATAATTCCGAAAATTTCGCCTCTCAGGGTGACATTGGGGCCTAAAATAGACCTTCGTAACATAGCACCGCTTTATGTCGACGCGACGTCGTTAATCCGACCCTCATTATGTATGAAAAAGATATATTATATTGGGACATTAAATAAGGGTAAAAAGTATGGCCGGCTAGCATTAATGATGATGAGAAAGAAAAGTTTACAAAAATGAAAAGTACCTAAACTAACAAACTGAAAAAGTGGTTAAATCCGAGGGTTATCAAGAATTGACCTGAAAGATGAAGTAGGTACTTTCTTTAATAAAACCTTCCACTAAATTAATGATTTCATGCATTTTCATTTGTGTCCGTTGCTTATGAAAGCCTCATAGAGCAGGTGGGAATCAATACTGCTACGCTAAACTAAAAGCTGAAAATACGCCAAACAAATAGAGTTCCGAGCAAAAGCGTATTCCTACCCAGATTTCAATTTCGATAATGTAAATTAGCTGAGAAAGAAAAATAATACTAACTTAGTTTTGGGCGGTTGATATTGATGATATCTACTTAACATTGTCGTTTTAGTCAGAGGCTCTTATTTTACGCAGAAAATTTCGCAGCATATAAAAGGGAACGCAATGGCGATAGCGACCCGGTCACCCCTCTGGCTGGAGTCCAAATTGAACTCGTGTGGTGTTCCCGCCAGGATCGATCCGCTAAGCGCGACACTTGTACGACGCGACAAAGCAAGAGCTGCGACGAAAACAATGATTTTCCTTGTTACCTGCAACACTTTCGATTTGTACGACGCTAAATCAATTTTGAAATAATAAGTCCATGTAGTGATAAATTGGTAAAGTAATGTACAATATGATGGATACAATGCTGCCTCTATATGCGCTCTAAACTTTATTGCATTTTCCGGACCTTTTTAGTAACGCGTCGCCCCAGAGTTTATAGCATTCCATCAATCATCCTGGCTCCTAATTACATATTTCATACATATTGTAATGTTAACTTACTCGAACACGGTAAGTTCTTTACGAGCATTTATATTTCGCAAAAAAACGTATTTACATGCCAGTATATTCTAAATAATGGAACGTTCGCGTGAACCATTCGTCATTTTGTAAGGAGCACTATGAATCAGTGCCGCCTAACGTTATATGAAGTGAAAAGAAAAGCTTGACATTTATATTACTTGCTTAAGTTATTTATACTTATGTATAAAAACATTTAAGCATAGCAGCTTAGTTACTGTAATTGACCGACTGACTGACAGAACAACACAAAGCTTTATACCGGAGGAATTAGAGATTAAAAATATGGAGAATTATTCCATTGGTTGAACAGGGGGATTCTTTTAAATTCCACCCTTGGTAAATGGTAACTGAAAGTTTAAGAACGCGAGGGAAATATTAATCCGGATAATCGTAGAATGACTAATCAAGAGTCACCCTTAGAAAACATTTGAATCAGATTTAAGATTCTTGACCAATTTCTTTGGTTTTATTTATCTTCATATGTATTTTGAAAGACCGTTATAAGATCGGCCTGATTACTCGGTCGTTGAACAAAAACTAGTAAAATGTTGTGGAATTGAATTATACTACTTACTTATTTAGCTCGATCAACAGAATGAAAAACTCGCCTTATTAAGCATCCTAACTTAGTACTAAGAAACTTTTAAAAGATTCACAAAACTTCTTTACTTCACCCACGAGGAGCAACTGAAAGTAAGTTTTAACATTAATCGTGATTTGTCTTACAGATGTAGTTTCCTTATTAAATTCTCTTGTTACTTTAATTATTTTCCCTCTCGTGGAGGCACGTGCTAAGCTAACTCTCGAGGGCCGAAATTGCCTCGATGTGTAATAGCGTCTACGTCTTAGGGCTTCCTTCCAATAATTATTTACTAATGCAAACATTTCCATTCAATTGTGTAGAGATCAAATTGCCACGTGTAAGTCCTTATTGAAAATTATGAGCACTTTGCGCAAACAAATTAAGCGTAACATTTGATGGAAAATATTAAATTTTCATTAATAATGCGTTCATATTAAGATAAAGTGTAAACTAAAGAATGTTAGCATTTAATTAGTTCTTAGAAAAATATATAAAACCACCTAAACAAGTTGTTGAAGACAAATCCTTTATATTTTGAGCAGATAATAATTAAATTATGTTACAAAGCTATCAAGATACGCTTATTATTGAGTTAGACTAAACATTTCTGAAGCGCTTACATCGGCAGCCATCCGAATAATGCGGGCTTTTTCAGAAATTCGATTCTGTTGCCGGCTAAAACGTAATCTACGAGTTATTTCGGTAAACCTTTACACGAGCCTCGCTAAAAAGAGTTTCTCACGTGTGTTTTCCTACAATACCAATTAGACAACTTTCGTTTATTACTTTCAACACACCTACACATTTTGAGGAACGTTAAGTGGGGAATATCAACCCATTTGCAGTCCGTACCTCTAATAAACATCACTAAGGAAAGTATAACTAAACTGGTACACTATACATTTTTTGTTGATTTTAGCAATGGAGTCATGAAAAACGCGTATCATAACTCATGCCTAAAGTCTGACACCAAGCTGTTACAAGTGCCCCAGTTGTTACAAAATGGAACAAAAAGCGGTAGTGTTCATACCTCAGGTTGTTTTTCACGAGTCCTAAGTGTAAAAAGCTATGTCAGTCTGTCCCGGGTTATTAATTTAAAACCTTACGTACTTAATAAGGTAAGGTACCTAGGTAATAAAATAAGGCGAAGTTGTATTAGGACTCTTTTTAGGTCCTTCTTACTTGTTTGTATTTTCTTATAAGTTAAATTAGTAGTTTCTTTTATTAGGTGATACGAAGAAACGAACTTGGAACTAATTCTGTCACGGATTTCTTATACGAATAATATACCCTAACGGTATTGGTGTCGGACTACTGAAGTAGGTAGGTACCTATTTACTTATCCCGAGAAACGTATTAAAGTGATAAATATTTAATTCATATTGTACTTCACTATCACTACATAGTAGGTATAAAACAAAGTCGCTTTCCACTGTCTGTCCATATGTAGGTATGCTTGTGCGAAGCCGGGGCGGGTCGCTAATAATCTTATATTATATAACACTGTAAGTTATCTTGGATTCTTGTTTCTTCACACCAGTCCAATATCGAAGTTTATCAAACTCATTATCAAATTGTACTTCTTAAGCAATTTGCAAAATTAATTCGGGACACGCTATTACGGCAAGCGAAGCTCCGCGTAACACGATTAAACAGTCCATCGCTACATCGTGAACACAATTACTGGAAATCGACGCAAGACGGGCTTAGGGACATAGCTATATCAATAAGTTTTCGACAATATTTTCATTTGTGCTTACTTAAGCACTTTCAAAAGAACTTCTTAGAAGTTTATTTGATTCGATTAGGGCTTGGCTACGTAGTTATTTCAATAAGACTACACAATATTCAGGTGTAGATAAGTTCTCTGCAATGTGTCGTTCATTTTTAGCAATAATGTATGGTTTAACAGTCCATAGTTAATCTTGAATCTAATTACGTAAAATAGGCGTTTGTCCTCAGGGAAAAATAACTAAGTCAGTATTACCTACAATGATACTATATGTTTAATTTGTTGTTTAGTTACAACACGCGTGTATGGACCAATTCAATTACTAATTGAATTTTAGCAATTCAAATCATTTCACAATCATTGTTACAGTATAAAAACAATTGAAAATCGACGTGTTCTGGCCCCAGGGAACTGACACTACTACCTACTACGCTTATTCGGCAAAACAAACTGAATAGTAGCGACTGCAAAATTCATTAATCCTTCACAATGCTTCTTTTACGATGTTCTTTAAAACAATATTAGCAATTAAAACACACACGCTTGACTAATTCTCATTCGTTAGAATTACTGCCCCACCCTCTGCACATGCCGAATCGTGGTACGATTTATTATTCAAAAGGTTAACATTGACGTTTAGTTACATTAATATACGGCCAATTACGAATATCTCGGGAAAACTATAATATATAGTTAATAGTGCTATTTATTACTTGTTAGTTTATTATGTTTTACTTGTGAAATGTTTATTTCATTAATTTTGTTATTTTATGCCGTTTTACTACTTTTATTTTCGTACTCGATCTCTAACTTCACAAGACAGCACGGATTTGATTTAGGCAAGGTCCTGTTCTAGAATGAATCAGTTAATTGACTCAATGAACCAGTTGATGCGTGTTAACCTGAAAGTAATCACTAGTATTTTAAGGCTTTGGTTTAATCTGTCCACTTTATCGATACTCTAGATAAGGCGTTTCCGAAATCGCTACTACTACGACGCAGATAAACGCCACGCGATCTGACTCATGCCATGTGATGTGACTGTTGACTACCAACTCCTGAATCGATAATTTTAATCTAAATTTTTCGTTATTAAAATTTCTTAGCGAATAGAGTCGCTTCTCTAACTGGTGGGTTCGAGTCCCGCCTTAGGCAGTTCGATTTTTTAAGTTGTGTATTTAAAATTTAAATTATTCGTTATTAATATAGTAAAATAGCGTAGGTATTTACATCTTAACTGCTGCTGAAAATCAGTCACTGGCATGCTGCCAAAGCGGCCAGGTTATACTGTGAAGGTGAGACACCTTTTTACCCGACTGCGCCAGAAGGAGGGTTATTTTTTTGGCCACATTTTTATATTGATTGTATAAAATATGATCGTTTCTTTTCTTTTCTTTTTATTTTGATGGCAAATCATTGATTGGGTAGATTGTCACTTGAATTACAATAGTTGATTACCACTTCAAGTTACCCATTCAAGGAATACATTCTCCTACATCCTTTGTGTGCTCTCCGCGGAACTAGAGCTTCATTAATTGTACATTTGTAAGGCATTCATTGCTCGGCGCCCGTCGCGTGCCATTATACAGGATCAATTTGTGGCTGTCGCTATCTTGTCTTGTGATCCGCGTACAGATTGAGTCCATACCTAACGCTTACATAAGCCCGAATACAATAGTGTTAAATTGATAAATCTGTACTAAAACAGTACTAACATTAACATGACACATGAATAATGTAGTAGGTATCTAAGTATGATAAGTATACATAATTTAAACGCTTCAGGCCTTTCACATAAATCAAAAAGATAATGATGGAGTAAATAAACAGGAACATTTAGGTATAACCACGCTTTATTTTCCAAGCGATTACATAAAGGACGCAGTTTTCATTCTCCGGCAATTGTCGATTTCCCAAAGGATACCATTGTGTTTGTGGCCTGATTTCTTTCAGAGAAATAATATGTTACGAATTCTCTATCTGTGTTTACAAATTACTTTTGATTTAATAGTAATCGTCGAAATAATATTTATTTTTATAAGTTTCTTTTTTTTGTTTAATAAACAATAATTTTATAATATATTGACATAAACTTAAAATTACTTAAAAACTAAAATTTAAAAATGGTTTCTTAATTTTAATGTCAGATTAAGTATGTAATTGATAACTTTTTAAAAAAAATAAAACCGACTTCAAATGCGTGAACACAAAAAAAAACTAAAAATTAAAAATATTGTGTATAAAAAAGTTCATCCCCAATTTTCCACCCTTGGGGGTGAAATATTTTCTTCAAATTCGCATGAAACCACCCTTTTGATAATACCTATTCAAGAAAAAAATAATCGTTCAAATTGATTTATAATCGGCGGAGATATTGCGTATAAAAAAGTTCATCCCCAATTTTCCACCCTTAGGGGTTGTTTTTTCTATTATTAAATTTAAATGGGACCACCCTTGAGGTATTACCTATACGCCGAAAAAATATTTGTTCAAATCGGTTCATAATTGGCGGAGTTATCGCGTAACAAAAAAAACATACGGGTCGAATTGAGAACCTCCTCCTTTTTTGAAGTCGGTTGAAAATAGTCCCGTAATAACTTGAATGATTTTATATTTTGCAAGAAATAATATTTTCACGCTGATTTGTTTAATTGCCTTGCTGTTTGCAAGGCAAGTTTTAAAGAATTTTAAAACAAAACCAGTTTTAAAACCATATTGTGAACCTAAAGTTTCGCAAACAAATGTTCGAATTATAATATTTTGTATTTTATAATAAATCAAATGAAATTGCAATAAAAACATTAAAGGAAAATACTTGCGAGTAGACAGCGTATTTACTTTAATTTGGCTTTACCTTGTGTAAAAATTAATCAAAGTGTTACAATTACTCCATTCTCTTTCCAGTTTGTACTGAACCCGTCGAAAATCCAACGGGGTCATTCCCCGCCCCATATACCTAGTCCTATTTAACCCTGTTCCGTAATACTTTAAACACTGGCCATTTTGAAGTTCACGCGGTCGGTTTTATGAATGAAAATTAGTTGTAGAAGCTTCATTATTCAACGAATAAGAGTGAATTAAAAATTTAGAGATTATACTCACGGGTGAGAGTAAATTCCGAGTGTCTGGAATACGCGGGCACTGTAGCGCGGCAAGGGGCACCAAAGTGATGGTCCAGGGGGCTGTTCTAGAACTGATGGCGAGACGGCGGGTCGGCGCAGCCGGTCAGGATATTGATTTTGGGCGGGAACGTTTTCCGCGACCGAGGCGACACCTATCAGCATACCGACGACTTATCTCGAAGCCTCCACAGTTTCGCAGTTCGCTTGTTAGGTGGCGCCTCGACTCTACCTGAAAGTTATTTCGCTAACGTCGAGCTTTATTTTTTCATGACTCAGTCAAAACTTAATTTTCTAAGACGATATATTCAACTGCCTATAAAAGTCCGATACTAATAAACTAGTGCAGAGAACTCTAGTACGGTGCGGTGACTGTCGTAAACTAAACTCAGTACGGTAATAAAACGTGTGTTATCCTTTTTTGTGTTTATGAGCCTGCGTAATGATACAACAACGGCAGTTATAAACAACAAATAGTCTTTAAAACTTCGCGAATGTGCAAGTGAGGAAAAATAAATAAGTACTCAACACGATTTTATTACCAGGCACAGATTAGTTGTTTTATAGTACTCTTGATATCAGATCGACAATTAACATTATTTTTGAATCGTGCTTAAAACTTAGATTACCTATTTCATCGAAATTCAACATTTCCAGCAGTAAAAACACATTTTTTTAGCATTTAAATACCTACTTTGAAGTCTATTAGTACTTAAACGATAAAAAAGAGCGATTCTAAAGTGAAGTCTAAGGCTTGAGTTGCACCATCTTACTTTAACTTTGACAAACGTCAAAAAACTATCAAACTCCATACAAAAATCCCCGGTTATTGCTATTGTTACGGTTAAATTAAGGTGGTGCAACTCAGCCTAAATATTTAATACAAAGTATATAAAGTCCTTTTGCACAAAGTAGAGCTACTAAACTAGACCATTGGCGGTATACATTTTATTCCTTCCTTCTACAAATTCCTACTTGTGTATCTCCTTAGGATTTTTGTAATTAATACAAATCTCATTAGCATACTTGTTTACAAAAAATATATATGTAAGGGTTAACAACAAAAAAAATTAAATACTATAAACATCCCGCAAGAGCGCGCGTTGAATTCTTCGCTAGGCAGTGGTCTGAAAATGAAGCTCCCATACCATAGAAACTTAATGTCAGAAATTAATAAATAAAAATATGTATTGTGTTTAGTATACCTCCCTTTGTTTTACTAATATAGTATGAAGGGTATGAGTAGCTCCATGTGTGAGAAAAAAAATATTTTAATTTTTTTTGTATGGAAAAAAACACTTAAAGTGGATTTTTTTTTATCAGAACTTGTGTTTCTTTAATGAAAAGACCGATAGTTAGCGAGGTAAGNCGAAATTCGACATTTCCAGCAGTAAAAACACATTTTTTTAGCATTTAAATAGCTACTTTGAAGTCTATTAGTACTTAAACGATAAAAAAAGAGCGATTATAAAGTGAAGTCTAAGGCTTGAGTTGCACCATACTTTCGTTGCATACTTTAACTTTGACAAACGTCAAAAAACTATCAAACTCCATACAAAAATCACCGGTTATTGCTATTGTTACGGTTAAATTAAGGTGGTGCAACTCAGCCTAAATATTTAATACAAAGTATAAAGTCCTTTTGCACAAAGTAGAGCTACTAAACTAGACCATTGGCGGTATACATTTTATTCCTTCCTTCTACAAATTCCTACTTGTGTATCTCCTTAGGATTTTTGTAATTAATACAAATCTAATTAGCATACTTGTTTACAAAAAATATATATGTAAGGGTTACCAACAAAAAAAATTAAATACTATAAACATCCCGCGCAAGAGCGCGCGTTGAATTTTTCGCTAGGACGCCCCGAGCCAAAGGTTCGTAGCAATTTTCTACGAGCGCACAAATTCACGAATTCGTTAACCCTTTCATTATCTACATCACACGCGGAGCGAGCTGCGATCCCCATTACTCGTGGTTTAAAATTTTACGACTAGACGTAAACTGTGGTTATGTTAGGGGCCGATCCTTTTTGCTCGCTGCGTCTGGGTTTAAGAAATAAAAGCGAAAAAACAATGCGGAGGAGTATCGGAAGGATCGGTGGTGGTATACCTGTGGAGTGGCAGTGTAGTAGTGTACACCTAACACACACCCTAGTGTGCGTGTGTCGTAACGCCGCCCGCGGACGCAGCGTTGCGTGCCCGCCGCGTGCACACTTGAGCCACAAACGCCGTTTTGGTCAATGTTATATCACCGTATACTGGGGCATTGCATATTATTAACGCCGAAGTTGAATTTCAAGTTTTTTCGAACTTCAACGATGAGTTGTTCTTGAAACTTTAGGGCGCTTTCTACCTAAAGCTCATATTTTTAGAAATACATCGCAAATACAATTTTTATTACTGCCAAACTAAATATATTTCCAACCAACTACATAGTTCTAGGTACTCTTATTTTTCTTTTATTGCAATGAGATGTGCATCTAATGCTTCAGAGTCAAATAATTACGTTAGTTTCCTAATCACAGTGTTAGGATGAGTACGCATATAATTAAAGTAATTATTACTAATTACCTATAGTAAACTATAAACAATAATTTTCTCCCGTGTTTAGTTTTAGTATCTCATAAATTTTACTACCTCTTGCACAGTTCATTGATTACAGATATCTCCGTATTTTATGGTAAACCATGCTTTACGTACAAGTTAGAACTCTAGTGTGAACTCATCCGCTCACAGAAAGTAAAGTTTGTTGTTCTCGTAACTCGGTCTGCGGGCGCAGTGTCGCTCCGTCCCGCGCGCAGACCGGTCCGCAATGCCGCTCTGACACCTCGCGCCAGCTGTCAAACTCGCCGTCAACAACTGTCAAACTTGAACGAACTGTCAAAGTGCTAAAACATGTGGCTCGTGTGGAGTTGTCTTTTCGCCAGCGCGCTGCTGGTTCCAGCGCGGGCACAGGTAACCGAAGTTTAAGTTGTTTTAAGTTATTATCCCACAAGTCAACAGGTCCGTAATCCTATAGGTGGATCGATTCATGGTACTCACGTCATTATAACGCAAATGCAGGCTCGGTTTATCATTTACCGAGTGTCAATTGATTAAGTACTTATGCTAAGTTGTTTCGATGAGATAACTAAACGTCAAGGTGTCTATTCTTGGACGAACTAACGCCTACTCGAAGGTCATGATTCAACTTATTTACTTTTTGTTTACTCAACTTGAATTCAATCAGATTCAATAACCGAAATTATACTCGTACATAGCAAAACCTATTGGAATATTTTTTTAATACAAAAAATCTTAAATATAATAACCCAATATCGATATTTAAAGAGGCTGTAAAACTATGTAAAACTATAAACTTTGAATCTATCATTTTATAGTGTTAAATCCCGAGGGATGGGCAATAACCTTTCTGTAACAAACCGTAACCCACGCGATCGGAGCCAAGCCAAAGGCTAATATGAGTTACCAATACTTATCGCTAAAAAAACTATTAAAAACGTTGGCTAACACCAACCCTTTATTAAAATACGCATAGAGTCTATTTTGCGTTGTTCAGTTCGTTGGAGGAAAACCTATTCTACCAACCAACACGAATAAAGGTAGGACATAAAAATGCAAATAATTACATTGGCAGATGCACAAGGTTATAAAGTTTTAAGCTATTAAAGAAATACATTAATATCGAAGAACAATAGTATTAGAAAATTGCTTTCATTTTTTTGTTTTAAAATATTTGTTTAAAATAGTTGATATTAGAATATTCATGATTCAAATTATTTATTACATTTTTAATTATATTTTATGTACCAATTTTACCAATTCGTTTATCAATAAATCTATAATTATATGGACGTATAAAAAGATATTAGAAGAAATGGGCTCATACACCGAATGCATTTACCTACTGTTGAGTAATGTAATAATAATTCACTTGTGATCATAAAGCATAGTAAAATGTAGGCCTTGCTATCTTCATTTGCCCATAACTTCCTATGTACGTTCGTGACCACACATACGGCCCAAAATTATTCTCTTTTAGCATCACAAAGAGTTAAGGCTGAGTTGCACCACCTAACTTTGACCGTAACTTTGACGGTAACCGGTGTTTTTTGTATGGATTTTGACAGATTTTTGACGTTTGTCAAAGTTAAAGTAAGATGGTGCAACCCAGTCTAAGTGTGTTTTTTTTATTTTCGTCAATAACATAGTTAAATATTTTTTGTTATTTTTTAAAAGCTTAATACTTTTTGTCACGAACGCCTATCAGACGACTATACTCGTTTTTGCTCTACAATTAATCAACTGCTACTATGTGAGCTATTTTAAGTACAAAAGTTTTCATATTTCAATATTCGCGTTCATAAAACTACCGGCATTGGTAATCTTAAACAAACACAATATAATAATACAAAACTACTATAACACTCGTATTTACCCTTCAAAACGTACAACTTTGAATCATCTGTTTAATCATTGCTGGAATTACGATGTATGTATTATGTATATTATACCTCATTGTTCACATTAAATAAAGATGTCTAATGGCCATCGATTGTAAGATACCATTTTGTTGAATAATGATTTCAGTGTGTCACAATTTCAGCGTTGTCTGAAACATATACCTAATAATTTACTTAGTTAAATCAACATAGGATAAGAATAAGAATAACTTTATTAACACACATATAACAAGACAATACTACTTATAATACATGGAAATGTGCCGAATGGACCTATACGAGTATAACTTGTAAAGTTGTAATTACTGTGGCATATTATTGAATCTGATGTGCAAGACTCATCATCATCCAACAGCAAATTACAATATTTATCATTGTCATTGTAAATGTTAATACATACCTCACATTATGTAGGTATATTATACTAAAAATCCACATCGATAATTATTTATGGCTGTGTAAAACAACGTAAATTGTTCTGACTACTACGAAAAGTACGAACTTTGCCCGCGGCTCTACACGCGATGATTTTGGTCCGCAAGCGTCAGGAAAGGTTCCAGCGCATATAATCTACTAGCTTTCCGCCCGCAGCTTCGCCCGCGTGGAATTTTGTCTGTCACAGAAAAACTTTATCGCGCGCGTCCCTGTTTCAAAAACCGGGATAAAAACTATCCTATGTTCTTTCCCGGGACTCAAACTATCTCTATGCCAAATTTCATCAAAATCGGTTGCGAGGTTTAAGCGGGAAAGCGTAACAGACAGACAGACAGACAGACAGACAGACAGACAGAGTTACTTTCGCATTTATAATATTAGTTGGGATGTCATAATGTATGTTCATTCCAGGAATAACATATACTTACAGACATTTATCCTCTTTGGAATTGTATAAGGTCGGATCAGTGGCTTCAGATAATACCAGCTACAAATGCAGTCTTTAAAATAAAAAATACCGTTCAGTCTTATTAGCAAAGTACCTAGTTTACAATATTACAATACACATTACAAGTTTAATGTTACAATTAAATCAGCACATAAAACTTTACATTTTTTTAGAAAATAGCACCTAGGTAATACAAAAATAAAAGATACCTAGGTACTATACTGCTTGACTATTTATTATACTTGAGATGCTACGTCGTCTCTATGCATCAGTTTGAACACATTAACTGATGCCTATAGATGCAGTATTCATGAGAAGAACCAGTTTTAAGTCTTGCATTGTACACTTAAAAATTCAAACTTATAAATACAATGTCGTTCACGAGTCTGTCGACAAGTGAACTATACACACCGCTGAGTATGGTGCCTGCATACCTTATATGTAAATGAGGTAGAGGTAGGCTGATCAGCTGTGCAACTGTATAAATAGAAATTAATTTTATGCCATGCCTTGTCATTGTCTTACTCCCATATTACGATAGAGGTTTCCTTATGTTTTATGGAGGTTAGATAATATGTTTGAAGGTTATTAAGCTTAACAACCATTTTGAAAGATGTATATGCCCGTTTTCACCATCAATTCCTAATTTTTAAGTGACCCCTATGAAAACAAAATTCCTGTTAAATGTTACCATAGGGGTCACTTAAAAATTAGGGATTGATGGTGAAAACGGGCAATAGACTTTTTTACGAAAGCTTCATAATTGACAAAGCTTAGGTAGAGTCGATCCATAAATAAGTTATGGTTAACGGAGATTTGAAAATATCCTGCCTAAAACTTGAAACTGCTTTTTTAAAGTTTTAATATTCTTTGTTTCGGACTCTTCTATACCAGATACATTGACTTATTAAAACAATTGATGCACATAAACTTGAGTTTTACTTTAGCTATTACCTTTTTGATGCGGACTTCTCAACTTTTAGAACACAAAAGTTACACACATGACTGGCAACGTTGCAAATACTACTAAAGTGCGTGTTGCAGCCCGTACTAAAGTCGGTCTTGCTATTCTATACACAACTATAGTAATTAGATTAACTGTAGTCGAGAATGTTGTCAATAAATTGCAAAAGGAAATTACTTGGACTAATAAAATTAGAACATTTTATTCTTAAGCATCACTGAATGGTAGTACTTATTTTTAATTTAGCTTAATGTTTAGTTAATTAGCTATTAGCTGTACCGGAAAATCATAAAGCTTAACGCAAAGAGGAAAATCGACACTTTCTTCCTATAACAGTAAGATAGAACAGTTACATCGGTTTGAAACATATTTTTTCTCTTTTTTGTCTAGCAGTTATCACGTGTGACTATGATAATTGATAATGAAACAAGTACTTACTTCAATATTAATTACCCTAGGTCTATGGAGTTAATGTTACTTTGGTTTGCATGATTGCTAAAATGTATTAGCGCAGTCTATACCGATCGCTATTCAATGCAAGGACTATGACACTTTCCAACATGAAAATAATCTCCAACTATATTCTATGCTAACAAGCCAGTTACCTACTTACTCTACATATCTAAAGAAAGTACCCTTAAATTCCGTTACGAACCAGGGACAAAGATACAGCGGAATGTTTCGGAATTCCAGCATTATCACAATCTTATTACCAGAATGCAATGCGGTTTACGTTAGCTTCAAACCACGACCAAACCACAAAGCGCAAACAGACAAATCCTGCGGCCAATTTCCGCCATATTAGGTTCTGATGTCGAGGCAATGCCAGTCGGCAGCGGTGGCAGCGTGGACGGTGCGCAAGGCCGGTATGCGCCTACGCATTGCGCCTTATGCTCTATGCCTTAGGTGTTTGTACTTGAAAACGAAAAACTTAACTTACTGTATTATGCGTTTCCTGACTTCGAAGTAAACACTACTTTACATATCCTAAGTAGAATATTTTATTTCATCATCATCATTTCAGCTACAAGACGTAATCCTGAATATGTTTCCCTATGATTTCCAGATTGGCCTGTTGGTAGAGCCCTGCAACCAATATTGTTGTTGTGATATTACAAGCATGCACATCAACAACCTAAATGCTTTTTAATGGCTAGGTTTTAGCCTAGTTATAATTTCAACTGCATCAAGATTCTTGAAACAAATATTTGAGCCAACAGAAATGCGTTCTTCTAACTTACCCAACAACGCCAAACGTTTGTGCGCATTGAAATCCCTACTAATATTATAAATGCGAAAGTAACTCTGTCTGTCTGTCTGTCTGTTACGCTTTCACGCCTAAACCACTGAACTAATTTTGATGAAATTTGGCATAGAGATAGTTTGAATTCCGGGAACGGACATAGGATAGTTTTTATCCCGGTTTTTGAAACAGGGACGCGCGCGATAAAGTTTTTCTGTGACAGACAAAATTCCACGCGGGCGAAGCCGCGGGCGGTAAGCTAGTAGTCTTATAATTTAAGCTTAGGATAGTCTGAATACCTGTATGCACAGCAGTTCTGTAATTTATTGGTCATTCATTCACGGAAAGGAACTGTGACTCAAGACTCGCTATTGAGTCAACACTGAGCGCACACTACCTTTACAAGTGACACATTTTATAAATATTTAAAGTTGTTTATGTTCTATACAGCGGAGTAAATTTATTGAAAAACATTACCTAAGCCGATATAACCAAATACCTATGTACGTCTTACTTACTATATTTTTGTAGAATTTCAGAAAAGCTATTATTTAACTCTTGAATATCATAGATTCATTCTAAGATAGGAAAAACACGCACTGTTTGGTTACTTGCTTTTAATAACGATTAGATTTCATGCAATGTAACTCAGATCGTTACATCACAAGACGTTAAATGGAACTCGTAAGTTTAATACGAGTATACGAGTAGATAGAGCGAAAGAACGTAGTCAAGTTCTGTCAGAATAACTGAAGAAATATCAACTGAGCTTTTTATAATCTGCTAATCTTGAAAAACGTCATTTCATTGTCCAGCTTGATTAGTTTCTTGACTTAGAATGCAATACAAAAAATATGAGTAGGAATAGCATAATGAAGTTGGCCTGTTTTTATTGCGATCTTATAACTTGTTTATCTGCGTATCTTTATTTAGGTCCGGTACACATAAAGCGACTGCCCGGCTCGTGACGACTAACTAATATATTAAAATACAAGATGAAGACCAATCAATATGAAACAGTAGACGATGCAAATTAGGGTACCTACTTTATCTAATAAGCACGTGCTATATCTGTTGCGTAATTTTTGTCTATTAATCGCTGGATATGAACGTTTTAAATGTGAAATACAATGCACAATAGACGGTGTTATCTGTAATAGCAATCACATAGCTAAATGACTTCCATTTTATATGAATAGCTAACACTCTCAATGGGTGGCGGGTGGTACATGGCGAGGAATTACTTAGACAGCGCTCCGTGACATCACATTGCGCAAACGCGATCGGAACATAAAACATACCGTACAAGCGATTCATACGTAACGCGCACGGAATAACTTACCTGCTCAAGGCGACGTCTCTGTATGCATTTGTCATTTTCAAGCTTTTCGATCGCCAATTCTAAAGGTGTCCAAAGTTACTGGAAATGAAAAACTTCCAATAATTGCTCGGAACCTAACGGTATGAAGAATGGAAAGTAAAACCGTCACTAAACGCGCAAGTTTTTGCTGCGGTTTTCAAAAACCTAGAGACCTTCTTTTCTATGAAGATGAGTAGCCAACATAATGACATATCGGTTGGCAGTTGGAAAAGCATTAAGTCCGCGTGATCGAGCTAAGTGGCGCGAGCGCCGGCTCGGCCTCCATGCCGTGGGCCGAGGCCGCGTCTTCCTCCATTCATTGCCTTGTTTAATAATTACACATATTAGTAACATTTCATTAACAAATTATGACGGTGGAGATGTTAGATAACTGATGTGTGAAATGCATAACCGTAACATAAATAAAATATTATTTGCGCAATTCGACTATTAGCCGTAATAAGTGCATTGACATTGAATATTATACATGCCTTAAAGTTATTAGGTTGCATAACTTTCCACGAAGTTTCATTGAAAAATGCAGTAATCTTACAATTCCATATGGGAACTCTTGCTATCATTACAAAACGGTAAACCGAATAACATGCAATCGTATTGCTAAAGTGTCTTAAATAATCGGCACGTAATTAATAGCCAATTACGGGCAATATGGAACGGTACTAGATGAAAACGTAAGTTTGTGAACGACGTAGACGATGCACGCAACGGTCTGATTGCGCGCGCGACCGGCCCGCTTGATAACGACCAGTCAGATTGCAGGTCCACTGTCACACCACACACTTTTTTTCTTCGGGAAATGCATCTGCATAGTAAACCCTGTTACTCGTTGGGTTACTCGTTAACCTAATCTAATGCTTCTGTAATCTAAAGCTTACTGTAAGCTTTAGATTACCTCATTATTTTGATTTTTTAAGCATTTTGTACATTGTTTCTGGTACTGATGTACCAGTGTGACTCGATGGGATTTTTTTCCCAACGGGAAACGGACTCGTTGGAAACAAGCGACCAGTGGTAGTGGGCTCCCCGTCAGAAGGGAGAGACCATAATATGCTCATTGCTCAGCGAGAAGAATAGAAGATATCTGGTAAAAACGTTAAATGTCACTCAAAAATGTAGCAAAATCTAGTGGCAATGGACCGGCCATATTCGCCAGAAATTCGATAATATGCGGAGTGAACGAGTTCTTGAATAGAGAGCAAATGTGGCCTGAGGACGCCCACCCGTTCGAAGAACCGACGACCTCAGGAAGCGGCTGGATGAAAAACAAGGAAAATATGCTTTGTGACGTTCCTTAGGCGAGGTTATGGGTCGAGCAGTAGACTGACATAAGTTGAATGATGATGATAATCATGACACGTCATTTAAAATACCTTTTATTCTGATGCGATTGTAAATTGTCATTTATGATTTCACAAAATAACTTACAATATTAAAATAAGAAACTGTAAAGAAGTAAGAAAAATGTACCTATTGCTCTAATAAAAAATAATCTTACACCCACGTTAAGTAGATAATGGAAACATACTGTTACGGAAGTTTGCGCACAGGCAATGCATCGTGGCCGCGGCCAGCCGCCTCGCGCCTCGTATCAGCCCGCCCATCTCTACGTCAGTCGAACGCTTTACCTCAAATGCTAATTTACGTAATGCAGAGCACCATCCTTTCCATCAATCGCACGAATTTCGTAACTCATAAAGGAACCGCTTACCTCTTAGTCCCCTTATCGCTAAGACAACTCGAAAATTGAAAGCAAGGTTATATTTTAACAAAGCTTTCCGTGATAAATTAACAATTTAAACCGAACAAAATTGCGTATTTAAATTAAGCGTGTTCTACGATGGGCATTGGGCACGTTATAGTAAAATAAAAACAATGGTGTGAAATTCCTCCCTATTTGTCACCGTCATAACAATTGTAGCCCAGGAAGCGTGACAAGACTGTGCTAATATGTAAATAGACAAGTGTGTTCTCGTATTTAGTCATGACGATTGGACTCTTACGTCATACCTTATAAGTTGTTTTGAACGTCCCGCGTTATCTGATTTCGGGCGTGTCAGGCACATTGTCTCGGCGGCTGACTGTTACAAAAGCACCGACCAATTCTCTGAAATGACAAGCGATACCATGGAGAATCAAACGACTTTTTCATACATTTAATAAACTTATTTCGACTTATCAAGGCCGTGAAGCCAATTATAAAGACAAGTANGACAAGTTAACGAATAGAAAACGTTGTTGACGTCTAGATCTAGTGTGTAATAATACAAATATCGCAATAATTGGAGAATTCCTATTGAAGAAATATACCTAATTGAATACAGGGTATAACAGACATCCTTTTTTACGATGGGCTTATTGCCCAAAATTGGCGGTATTTGTCAACTTCGCAGCACAGGGGTGGGTCTTTACGGGCAAATGACTCGTCATTATTTACGCCGATCCGTTGGTCACCGTCAGGCACTGTAATCATCATTGCCGGCTTCCTCCTAGCTGGAGTCTCGAACAATAAAGTACTGTTTCCGTGAGAAGAAACAAATTGATAGATAAGTCTCCGCAAAAGGTGCTTAGTGACATTTTGATTGGCGCGCGACTTATACGAGTAAAGTGCTATATAAACCAACCATTAATGTAACGTGTAGTTAATGACACTATTGTCTGGTGGTCATCACAAACAAATGCATCATCCGTGGGGCTTCGCTAACCTACTTGGCTGATCTGATACCTTCTTCGTTCCACTTTCGGAATGACTTAACTATCTGTGTGTTGAGAACGGATAACAAAAGGGTTCTGTGCGCAGCGTTAGCGACCTCAATGCGTGGAATTTTTACTGACTATTAACGTAAAAACCTCATCTCTGCATTTTGTATAATTTACGGTTTTAAAATGGACCACGTCTATAATGTCACAATAATCTTTTGAAACGTTCAAGGCATCGACATATTTATACTGAGACCTTGAGGAATAGCAACAAAAGTATGTAAGTGTGCATAAAATTGGTAAAGCACGCCCACATGGAGCAACGCGTCGCGGCCTGCGCCCGCGCCGAAGAATTGGGGCCGCCCGACCGGTCGCGGTCCGCCTGTTGCATCAAATACAGCGCCTTGGAAGCTTGTGCTCGATTATATAATATTTGTGTTAATCCAACTGCCACTGGTGCTATATGACACAATAGGGATGTTTCCTGGGTAAAAAAGCAAAAGTTTTAATTAGTCGGTCATTTAGCTTAAATCAAAAACTACACGACACGTATTTTTCACTTTTTAAAACTAACCAAAATGGAACTTCAACGCTTTATAACTCTGTAATTATTTGTTTGATTGTCAATTAAAAATATACGTGTCCAATATTTTTTTATATTAAAATTGACGGACTAAAAAATTTTTTTAGGAAACTAGCCTATTAGTGGGGTTTTTAAAATTACATTATGACAAACTAGGTTATAAAGATACTATCCTTAAAAATATGTATATTGGCGGCTAACTAACTGTTGGCAAAGTGTACGAGACTTTATAAGTATGTACTACCTACTACTGACTTGGATCCATAATCTGGAATCAATGCATTCAAGAGAATAAAACATGTTTACCAACTTAATGTACCTAAACAAACAATCCAAAAGAGACCAGATTTTACTACCTTATTGATCATCCAAGAGTGATTCAGTCGATTATTACGAGTATTTATCCTCAAAACTTGTGTGCGTTTGCAATCAAAGTCTGTTGCAAATACCTGCATGTTACTTCAATATTAATAACTAGGGCTCCACCTTACCAGCATTGTTGCTTAAATAGATAAGACGCATGACTAATGATCCTGCGAATTAATAACATTGTGCTTATACCCTGCAGACGGAGCGCCATTAATAACTCCACGTCAGTCGAGCACTCTCCGACTCCTTGACCTTTCGCGTTCCCTGGACAAGGGTCGGCGGTGGCCAACTTGACTTTCACTGGGCTGCGTAAGCGCAGCTCCTGTACACAACCTTAGACAGACTTAACCGTACTTCTGTGTAAATTCTAGTACGGTTAGATTTACTAGCTAGGAACTAATTCTAAGATATCCGAACATTGGAATTTATCTCACCAAAGACTGGTTCAGATAACTATAAAGGAATGCCTTTGTGCCACTATTTCATTGTTGTCGAACCATAAGACAAGAAAAGTTAATCGAGAGGCCACCAAACCAAAGAATAACAGTACCAAAGAATTAAACGATTTTCAACAGCGAGGAAGTCATGCGATATCATCATGAGCACTTATGTCGAATCCGTCGATAGCAAGCAAACGGTTCAATAGTACCGTTCTATTTAACCAGTTCAATAAAAATCTTGAAATTACACTTTTAAGTTAATGTATACTCGTAGTAATTTTGCATATCATGGTGTCTCTTACGGAGGAAGTGGAACAGTTATATTGATTTAGTAAGTAAGTATTAATCTCCGAGAAATTGTGTGTGATCCACATTTGTAGAGTATAGGAAAGACCGTTAAAGCAAATGAATGGCAGTGAGACGACACAGGCGCGAACTGCGTTCTCGATTGCGGCTACTAGCGTTACATCACTTCACATTGCCATATTAACTCACCGCTAATACCTTACATCTACGCTTAGATTGATACGACATGGTCTAGTCCACATATTGGCACAAAAAGTTACGCGACCACAGCGACTTTGCAATGCTAGAAAATAAATAAAAATTTATTAATTCACAAGAAAAAACATATTTTTCAAATCGATGTTACTATGAGTATAACTCATCTAGATGATTTCATAGTACATTTCATTTCATCGTTTAATTGCCCTCTCCCATGCAAAACAAGTTTCTACATTTTTAATTACAAATTGCTTTAGCTCTGAGTAATTGATAAAGTCGATTGGAATTACGTTGGCCGTTAGCCTTCGAAATTGCAAACTTGCTATTGTTAACACAAAAACAGGTTCTAGGCTTCTTATTTATGCACCCACCTAATTTCGTAATATAGTAAGTAGAATTTTGATACGAAACAGCCTCTAGACAAAAGGCAGGTTTCCTGTGCTATGCATCAAGCCCGTTGTTTCACTTTGAAATCTATTTCGAAGACAGTTAAAATTTTGATAAGAAAAAATTATTACCATGCACGATCCCGGCGCGCACGTTCTCTCTATAAGTTTGGAAATAAATACATAATGTAAATGTAACTAGTAAATACAAACATACTCATGATAATCGCAAAGATTTATCTATTGTCGAAGGCTGAGGCCAAAGTAACGTTAAGTATCTGTCATGACTCGCTTTTTTGCGTAACATAAACTTTCAAGCAAAGCTATGTTCAACTTCATGTGTCCCAAACTAAACTTCATCAATTAGACAAAGTCAGGAAAATTCTCGAAAACTGCCTAGCCGTTGTCCGCCAAAGTTCACAAGCGCTGTACTGACAGTACTAACAATCGGAGTTTAATATAATTTGGCCCTCACTGATGGTATTGATGGGAACTGTCCGGGACACGACCGGGCAGCCGGACGTTGACCTCCTCCGTGCAGTCTCGTTGACAAACAACGGCGATCTCCTTGCCTCAAAACGTATTGTGAACATGAAAATGTACCTTCGACTTCAGCTCTTTATTTTGCAGTGATTTTCTCAAAACACATCCTTATGCAGCAGTCTTCTAGTGTCAAAACATCATTAATTAGACTCAGTTGTACCCGTGACAACATTCTCGATGGTATTTTTTTCAGCAGCTTCAGGAAAGAAATTGAAACGGAAGAACATTTACTTTTTTAATTTTCCGTTTAATAGTATGAATGCAAGATAAAAAATATTTACGAGTTTCATCAGAACATAAAACTGAAGTTCCATAAAATAACCTTCCATGACACTAGCTATCTACGCAGCGACGAAACGTTAATATGAAAGTAACAAAATTGTATTATTGTAACTTCTTGCTACAAGGTTAAGATCACTAGTACATGCTAAAGCGTAACGAATTGGTTCAGTTTCATTAGCATTAAAATAAGTTATTTGTGAAAAACCTCATGTGACAGTGAGATCCGTGAAAAATTGTAGAATATCTCACATTTCGTTTGAGTATTCGACTATAACGCGCTCAAAAAGATAATATAGGTACGAGTAGCTACAACACAAAACATTATTGGTAGGTACACAATGCTTTGTGTATTTTTCTATCTATTGGAAGGCTTGAAGACTTGCACACGAGACATGAAATAACTTCAAGATCTCAGTTTTAGTCGAAAACCTGAAATCTTTTCGAAAGCTTCGGTCGACTCACTCAAAAGCTATCTGAAAACCAATCACGTTCCACGATCGGGCCAATGTAGTCAATCGTCAGCCCTAAGACGACTATAACCACGGAGCATTTCCTCCGAGGGTACAATGTGATTTAAACCGCGCAGTAAAACGAAGCCGCTGGTACTAAAACTCAGTACATTTCAAGCGAACTAAAATAAGAATGCATTGTGTAGGTAAGATATTCGCGTATGCAAATGGTTTGTGTGGGCACGAGTAAAATTATAAGAAAAAAATACTTTATGTACGTTAACAATTACATAATATTAAGTTAATTTGATTTGTTTACATACTTAATGCGAACATCGAACTAACAACCTTCATTTAAACTTCAAAGTTAAATTGCACAATACGACAATTCTGTGAATTCTGTAAATAAGTAGTTGGTTTCATCATTCAGATACAATTTTATTGAAGTTATTTTTAAAAAGCTAGTTAGTTGTTGTAATTTACATTAAAAACCTCAACTTTCCGGTGACCCTGACATTCATAGTACTGTCATTCATAGGTACGAGTAGCTTATTATATTTATTATGTTATTATGGAGGTACCTATATGCTGAAATTGTTATGTATTTTGATACGAAATCAAAGAATCGAGACCGCAATGTTGAGTAATTTCGAAAATAGATAAATGTAGTGGTCCGACCTCAATATAATAATGGAGTAGTCGGCAAACAAACCGTTACAACAACATATAAATCTCGGCAACAAATCGCTGCTCTTTGTAACGTGGACAGTTCGTTGTCGCTCGCCCGAGATGTGGGAACCTTGGCTTAGAGTTACAATTTATGATGAAAAATTGCTACGATGTATGAGACAAATATTAATTTA
The DNA here is from genome assembly GCF_004193835.3 of Ostrinia furnacalis. Taxonomy (NCBI): domain Eukaryota; kingdom Metazoa; phylum Arthropoda; class Insecta; order Lepidoptera; family Crambidae; genus Ostrinia; species Ostrinia furnacalis. Next base: position 28,686 of record NW_021137151.1, on the reverse strand, counting down.
TGGAAAATCTAGTTGTATTCGCAATGCTGCAACAAGGCTTTCTTTGAGACCACAGGTTATGAGTATCAGAAGATTCAATCAGTTTTGGACACTTTTTGACTATGAATGACCACCAATACCTACAATAATTTTCCTACTCGTATTAAAACTTAACTAGGTAATAACGTTGTTACACTTTGTTAGATTTCTATGATTGTACACCAATCACGATAAGCAGCGTATCTAATCTAGAAAATGACAGAATATTTGTCATAAAGAAGGTTCCCCGGGCAAACTAAGTACGAGAACTTTTCTTCCTCGTCTTTACACCAAACGACTCTGCGGTGAAGGAACGTGTTCCATAAAAATAACGTACACCCCATTTGTTTTTATGGTTACCGTGAGGGCTGGGTCCCAAATTTTTGATATACCTATCATAACTAAATGGCTTGCAATCACATAATTTTGGCACTTCTTTTATGGGTTAGAAGATAAGCTATTTGAGAGGAAATTGAATCAATATATTCAACCAGGACTACGCACATGCGAACCAAGTTAATAACAGGAAAAACGATCACTTATGTTATTGTATAACTAAGCAAATAACTTATAATGACCGGTGCAAGATATTTAATAAATTTCAATACCTATACAATAACTCAAGCATCACTCTATCTACTCATACACTTGACAGCAAATAAATCGAACCACCCGCGACGCGAACTTTAAAGATTTTCTTTTGACACAATAATGGTGCCCCAACAATATTGGTGTTATTTGAAAGCCCAATTAATATCCTTAAAGAAAAACACATTTAATTTCTTAATAAATGATTAACATATACCATAAATGTGACTTAAAAAAAGACCTCACTTTGGGCTCACCTCTGGGATCAATTAGACCAAATTTTATGGTTATAAAACCAAATAATGATCACACGTGTCCTCTTTAACAGATGGATAGCGATTAATCCCAACTTAACAGTTTTATAGCCATAAAAGTTGGCTCTAGCGTAACTACCTATTTTTTGAAGAAGTGACTCTAGATCCTTCTAAAGAAACATTTTTGGGGTAAAAACCTTTCCTATAATGAAATGAAGTTTAGAACTAGGCTTTTGAATGGTACCAATATTGGTGTGAAGTGGGGATGCATACGTTTGAAAGTGCTTGTCGCGGGTGGTGCGATTTATTTGCTGTCGAGTGTATAAATCATGTGACATAGGACACAGCCTTCCTGTTGGCCTAGGATGCGCGCCGCGATAAGCGATTATCACGCCATTTTATCGATTTTGCCCATACATTTTGACGTCGATAAAGTATATCGCGGCGCATCCTAGCCCTTCTGGAAAGGATAACAGGCAGGACAATTTTAATTGTGAAATCATGTAGCGAAGCGACTACGTACAAAAACTCAGAGCGAAGCGTTTTCTGAATTGAAACTGTCTCGTAGGATTGCCGCGTTTTCTAAAAAGCTGGCATGTGTTAGAGATACTGATACAGCCAATTTATTCAAATCGTTTTATAGATGAGCTATCAATTTCAGCCACTCTATCTCTGCACAAATCGCTCTATGTAAAAGCTCTCGCGGTCCAGGAAACAAAGCCCTGCGCAGACGCAGCGGGTCGCGCCCTCGCGCCGCGGGCCGATGCGCGCGCACGATCCCATCCACACGATCGGCCTGATAGCTTCCTAACATTACGCCTACCCCATTACTATTTGCAAAGATTTTATATGGTAATTCTAGGAATTGTGTTCTTTCGATTGGAGCTAAAATTATTAGAATGAGATTGTTGACCGCGGAGATAGGAGCTAGAGAAATATACTACGAGTATAAATTCAGTACGAGTATTTGATTAAACTAAGGCTAGTTGAGACTATGATAACATTGAGGCTATGTGCCTACATAGCCCAAAAATAGGATTAAATATATTCTTAGAACATGGAAATGGCAAACTGGAAATTGTATACAAACGGTTACTTCTTCTGCATAAAGAGCATCTATGCTGCGTTGCTAGCTGATGGACTGTCCACATAAGGGAAGGGTGATTGCAAGGCGTTGTAGGAAGTCCTTGTGCTATGCATTAATTGCTTCCTTATATGGAGCGTGTGCAAATCGCATCTAAATAACAAATTGCTGAAATTTACATCGACGTGTCATTAATATTTGAGTGGTAAAATATGCCGTTGTTGGCGTGATAATCTAGGTAATTATAATGTGTTACTTATATACTGCCTTACTACAAAAAATAAATCTTTCTTCAAATTATTGTGCAGTGGTCGTGGGATTGAACTCCATTAGGGACACATGTTTTTGGTGTATCTGAGTTATCCGATGCGTTAAATTAGTTGTTAGGGCTAGTAGCTGGTAGGAATAATTAATTAAAAACTACAGTAATTATCTCCCATTTATAATTGTTCTTCTCATATTAATTATGTATATTGCCTTTTTTACAGGATGCAGACGAAAACAGCGAATTCTCGCCGGTCGTGAACGCGACGTGCAAGACCGGCATCATGTCTATCAGGATTACATTCAACCAGCCTTTCAATGGTGTCGTCCATTCCAAAGAATTTAGGTAGGTTTAAAATCTTTCGGCTCCCCTCTATCTGGCAGAATCTCGTTACGCAGAAACTCATTTGGCATAACTCACTTGGCATAATCTTCTTTAACCGAATATTTATAAGGCATAAACATTGTTAAAAAATATTACTTTGGGGCTAGCTGGCGCTGTGTGAAATTGTCCAAAGATTTATTTATTTATTTTATTTATTTTATAATCATCGTTTGGTAGAATGTTTATATACCCGAATTTTCAATGGCATACTTTTAAGATAGCAGAATTTTATTTGGCATAATTTCGATTAACATAATGTTTCTTTAGCACCATGATTATTTGGCATCATTATTTAATGATATTCCAATGGTGGAATACGGCTAACATTTAGAGTGCCTACCCAACTTTTGGGTTTGCGTGTTTTTTTTAGTGAATAGAGTCCAGCCTAAGACGTCCTTTTCTCAGTGGAAGATCGGCATGATCTAGTCTTCAAATGTACCAACGAAGGTCATTTTAAAAAACTTGTTGGACAACAAAGCTATAGGTTAGGTTAGGTTAGACTTGCGACCTTACTCAGCGTGAAGGCGAGTGAGCGAGCGAGTGAGCGAGCGACCGCAGCGAGCGAAGCGAACGTGCCGCGGCAGCGGCCGCCGAGCGCCAAGTCTAGAATAGCATACTTAAATAGTTGATTTCCAATAAAAACTACCAAAAAATGCAACTTAACCTCAAAATTTCCTTTTCAGTTTTTTCAGAAATTAAGTTTCTGATCTCCCCCATTCACAGGGGGAGAAGGAGAGCCTTCCACCTCATCCCTACATCCCTTAATAATGCGATAGGGGAATAAACATTTTACCTTTAATAGTATGCCAAAAGACTATTATGACTAAGAACTTTCTGCGATGTGATGGTTCTGCTTTTTAATTATTCGGGATACTAAAATTATGCCTGAAGATGATTCTGCCTTACAAAATTATTAATTTTGAATGTATACCAAATTAGTGTATGCCTAACGAATTTCTTCGTAAAGAAGATTATGCCATCCGTTGTTATGCATAGTAAAATTATGATTGAAAAAGTTCTGCGAAAAAAGGTAGAACCAAATCTTTCATTTTGTTTTTTGGCCAGACAGAGACTAGAAAGTATAAAGCTGAATGTTCATTCAATAAATTATCAAGATCCCTATCTCATTGGGCTTATTATACAGTGATTATTATAATTTATGATAATATAAAATAAAAAACAATATTGTTTTCCAGATCACCGGCATGTAAAATGCAAGGCAACGGAACGAATACTGTAACGCTTGATATCAACATGATGGCTCCGAAAGGCTCACCGGACTACTGCGGAGTTTTATGGAATAATGTTCGTATTTTTGTCAATCTTTACGTAAAATAGTATATTACAGTAATTTTGTCCATTGCTTTACTAATTATAATTCTTAATATTGTTTCAGCGAACTGAAGAAAGATCATTGCCTCTAGCTGTGCGTGTGCATAGGACATTAGAGTTAGCTGATGATAAAATGTTCTTCATCACTTGTGGAAAAGCTGGTTTCAGGAATTCAAGGTAAGAATATGAATAATCATAAAAAATTAAATGAATTGAAATACGAGTAGTAAGTGTGGATTATAACCCCTGTAACGTTATAAACTTATATTATTTACAGAAACGAGACTTCCCTTGTATCGCTTCGTATGCTCAATCAAGATGGGCGCAAAGTGACGAACGTAGCCTTTACCTTACCGTACACACTTCGAGCTGAATTGAGTAAATCTGACGGTAAGTTTCAAGCTGTTTGCATACTACACTTTAAATTCTGTTTGGTCTATTAAGCTAGTAATGCCGTTGCTAGAACATAAACTTTGTTAAAACGCAATGAATGCCAGCCGTGCCGTGTTAGTAATAGGCCCAAATTTCAATAATATTGAGCCCATTGTGAGATATAGGTAATTGGCTTGTTTGTGAGATTCTGAATAGAACCACGGTTTTCCTTTGAATTCATGACGTGCTTTTGATTAAAGGAGTCCTTCATAATTACAGGAACGCACGGGATCAGAATGAAGAATTGCTTCGCATTCAACATGCGTAATAATACAGTGGATCTCCTAGACAGCAGGGGGTAAGAAAGTTATTTATGACTGTCTTGAGATGGCCCATGATAACCTAGCACTAAAACTGCGAAACGTATACAGAACTTAACGACTCTTTTGTGACGTCATTATTTTCTTATACATGACGATGAATATTTTTTGAATAAAACCCAGGAGTTAGCTAATACTTCGGTAGCTTAAAAACGCGAAGTACGATCTTCAATTTGATATTTTTTGTGCATAGAAATGTAGAGTAAATGTAATGATTGATGAATGACGTACTTGAGCGGCTGCCTCTAATAGGAATTGCAGTAGTGGAAAACTGAAAACTGTGAATAGTCTAGTAAGGTATAAACCGACTCACCTTACCTTACCTTAATTAACCGCAAGTTATTTTAGTCGCGTGTGATGTTAATTTAGTTTTATCTCCGCAGATGTCCACTGAAGCAGGAATCGGTGGTGGTGAAGTCCCAAAACGGCGCGACGGAGCTGGCGATAGCGTCCATGTTCCGTTTCCCGGACTCCTCGCAAGTCAACTTTCAGTGCGATATTGCTATTTGCAAAGGTACGCAGCAAATCATTACCATTTATACCTTCTACTAAACTCATATCTGGCCCACTTAAATCACAAAAATAAGGTTTATTTTGTTTTTTTAACCCAAAACTTTATTTAATTTTACGCGCCGGGCGCGCAGCTTGCGTTACGGTGAATTTGGAAACTCTAACGTTTTCTTTAGTTGGTCACAGTGAAAATTCAAGGTCTCATGAGTTTTTTGTTGTCATTGTACTCGTAGTATGCAAATTGTCGCTAATTAGATAGTAACGTAGTAAAAAAAAAGTAACTTTTATTGAACATTTTATTTTATTTTTAAGCACCTACTTAGTACCAAACTACACTTCATGTTTTTATTTAACAATGAAGTTGGTATTTCTACTATTAAATGATTCACCAAGTCGGTAGTTCTGCGCAGTTTGCGTACGAGTAGATCCAATTTTTACAAACTTTTTTGAATTTCCAGGTAGCTGCGCACCAGTAGACTGCTCGGCTGATGCGCGTGGCGAGCCGAACGACGAGGAGGCCCTCGTCACTTCTTCCACGGGAATATTCGTTTTCGATCCGAATGATAATGCAGGTAAAATTACAACAGAGTTATGATCCATTCACACATTATGAGTGAAGCGCCACAGTTCCGTCAATGTGTTCCTCAGAGTATCTGAGAGCACTGTGTCGTCACTGGCACTGAAAAGTGGGGATCATCATCATCATCTCAGCCATAGGACGTCCACTGCTGAACATAGGCCTCCCCCAATGCTTTCCCATTCTGCTGTGGGGAAAATGGGGATGCGTTCATAGAGAATTTATCAAAGAATATTTCGTACTGTAACTTGACTGATATGTGGGAATCTACCTTTAAACAAGGTCCTTTATTACGCTACCGAAGGATATTATATCATGGAAAATATATCGGCAATCATCCACTAGATTGGAAGAAACAAGCTAATCTCGAGTCAAACTTTCCCAACCTGTCCTATGCCAACTATAAAACAAGCCACGGTAAAATAAGTAAATAACTTATTACTTACTTATTTTACCGTGGACGTTTATAGAAGTGGGGACTTCTATTCACAAGCCTCAATTTACATAATACTTATTTGATGATTCCAGTTCTGAAGTGCGCGGAGACGGGCATCAGGCCGCTGTGGCTGCTGTACCTGGCCATCGCGCTGGGCGTTATGTTCCTGGTCATGCTGCTCATCAACTGCTTCCTCTGCACCGCCATGACCTGCTCCTGCGCCCGGACTGACGTGAGTTCATGCACCAGTCACCGTCATAGATGTAGGAGTAAAGTAAAGGCGCTTTCAAATTAGGAGTTTTGAAACGGACGTACCTAAGTCTTGCGTTTGCAAGACTGCACACTAACTGTTGATTATTGACATTTTTATTCCAAAGCTGTTCTCATACAATTTTTCGTGTGCGGTACTGCAAACGGACGACTAACGACCGTTTCAAAACGCCTAATTTGAAAGCGCCCCAAGAGCAAACAATCTCACAACATTGCTGGTATATTTTTTGCTTGGGCCTACCTACTTGAAGCTATGTACCTACTATATTCCTCAAATGTCAAAAAGACTCAACCAAAAACCTAAATGGCTCTACCAGCCGCATTTGACTAAATTTTTCGCTGCAACAAAACAATAATCGACGATAACCTAAGACCGTGCTGAATAAACGTGATTTTATACCAAGCCTGGTCATGCCGCATAATTTATGAAAACATGTCTCTCTCCAGGTTATCGAGAAAGACCCATCAGTTGTGGAAGACTACGACCCTTACCGTAGCTGGCACGGCAGTCAGTACGGAAGCAGGTACCCATCTTCAACCATTCATTCAGCGAGGTAAGGAGGGTCACTCAGTCTGCCCTGATGTAGATGCTTGGTATCATAATGCATGCAGAGGTAGGTACAGAGGTGATCTATATCCATTCACACTGTACATATACAATTCTTATAGTACCGACGACAGCACATCAAGGGCTAAACAAAAACTGTAGCGTTTATAGTTTGCAATAGGTGCCATAATTCAATAAATATTGTTAGCCAGATGTGCTTCCGACTGTACATAGAGTTGCTTCACTGTGAAATAAGGGTTGTTACAAAATGTATAACAAAAGAAGTTTTGAATAAGATACTTATGTTAAATAAAAGATTATGTAAGTTTATTAAATGTCATTCAGAAGTATTTTCAGCGATAGAAGCTATAATGCGAAATGTTTGTGCACTGTCCTTTGAAGACACTGGTCAATTGGTATCTTTTGAAACAACCTGTTAAGAGTAATAATCTTATTAAGCATAATTAATTTATCAAGAAATAATGCCTGGTACACAATACACACTTAACTGGAATGCATTTTTTAAAAAGACTGTGCTTACTTAATTTTATTAAAGCTGATTGCACGCTCGCTTCCAACCCACTAGGATACTAGGCAAATATGCTTTAAAGCTATATCTGACGTCGAAATATAGTGTAAAATTTATCGATAAATATTTTTACAGATCGGTTTCCGACAATAGTGACCATTACGCGATAGTGCAGTCTCGGCCAGGCAGCCGCCACTCGGGCATGCACCGCGCCAGGCACTAAGCTAAACGAACTACCACAACTAATTGAACTAGAAAAAAAGAAANAAAAGAAGAAGGATAAATACAAAACCAATAATCTGGGGTTTCGCCACCTTTTTGGATGGGAAACTACTCGATCTTATTTCTAATTCCCTGCAACATTCAGCAAATATTTTAAAAACAAAAGATGTCGCTCTGATATTGCTCCATGTGTGCAGAAATTACAATAATAAGTAGGTAATAGTGTTTTGATAGCAATAACTTTACAATATACACTATATTCCTTAATGTTACCTGTAAAATATCTCGTTACAATTTTGAAATGAATTTAACTTGTGCCATCCATGTGTGTACCTTGTGAGACCGTAGAGTCTTATGCCTTTGAATGTTTGAAAGAAATTCAAACTTAAACTGAACGATGCAACGAATCCGTCCCTTTTAATAGTAAATGTAAGTACTTATAAATAAAATGTGATAGTCGGCTTGACAATTTTATTATCATCCTCTTATATTAATTTGAAAACGTTGACCTCGGAAAGGGGGTAGATTATCTTTTTTATCGTAGAAAAAAGCCGGCTAACCACCTAAATAGCATAGTAAAATTTCAAATAATAAATTGATAAGAGTAACATAGAAATGCAGTCGATTATGACTTAATTTATGTTTGTAATAATAAAATAATAAAAACTGATTAATACAATCGTGTTGCTGAATACGTATTTCCGTAGAGATGTTTACTGGCATCGTTAATTTAGTTAATTTGTTTTTTCTTCCTTTTATTAACGGCCAGTTTACATTTTATCAACTGTAGAGTGAGAAGAAAACATTTTTTGTCGAATTTCAAACTACGAGTATAGTATAGAGAAAAAAACATAAATACGTTGATATAGAAATTCAACTAAAATAATATGTTTTTAGTTAGTAATCCCTATCTTTCTTTTTCAAAGTATAGGTTCCGTACGTTTATAATTTAAATTAAGAGTATCACTTTGATCACCAACGCGAAAATTCGCCTACTTAAATAAAAAGATTTAACTAACAATATTGAATAAATAAAAGGTTCTGTTTTGAATTGTCTCAACCACCCTTAACATTCAGCCGAATTATTGCTTGGTGATCGAAAATGTTAAAACTCTACAATTAAGTATCCTAATTACTACTTAGTAGTTACTATTATAAAATGTACCACATCATCTTAACTGTGAATAATATGTAATTATAATGTTACTTTGGAGTGACGTTTAGTTAAGAACGTGTGTTGATTTGTAAAAATAATTAATAAGTGAGTGAGTGTTTAGTAATGTATTATAATAGTAGTAGTTATTGACCGTTAACTGGTTTCTATAAAAGTATTTTGATTATTTTGAAAATGTATGCAAAAGAATCTCTTGTTGACCAAACCGTATTAAGTCTTAGACATGAAACGAAACTGAATTGAACAATTTATTAGTAAGATCAAGCCTCTTACATGCAAGTTGTGATTATGAAATTAATAAATATTTTACTAAAACATTACTTGTAGTATTATTTAGTGACCTTGTTAAGAAAATTTCTAGAGTAAAAGGGTGTATTAAAAGAAGTTAGCTGCACACAAACCGTCAATAAGTAATATTTATTATTCAAGTGTTTAACACTATTTACTTTCACTAATACATAAGTTCAAGAAAACTGATATAAAACATTTCACGGTTCAATTTTTATGTTTACTTTGAATTACTGAGTTTTTTTTTATATTTTCACAATTACAAAAATAATTATATCACAGAATTCATCTCATCAATGATCTTATTTGATAAGACACAAAATAATCAAAAATTTTGAAGGTTTAACTAAAGAATACAATCAAAAAAGTTTCGTGATATGTAATGGTTCTTCACTTTTGAAAAGTTAGCTGCCAATTTTTAGAATCCATTACATTTTTTACAATTAAAACTAAAAGTAATTTACATAAAATTGGATAATATTAAATACATTTATCTACGTCGAACTACAAATACCTATATACAGATATCAATATAGTTTACATTAAAAACAGTAAATATTACTAAAAGGTTTAGACTAGAAAGTGGCAACTGTTAGTATAGTTGTAAATTTACCGAAATTAATATATTTTTCTAAATAATATATGTTTAAATAAACAAACTAATAATGGTATAATAGTTGTACGTGTCGCATATGGCACAAGAATCTATTCAATTGGAATGTTAATTGCAAAATGCCCTCACAAATTTAAAACGCTGGTTAAAAATTTAAATATCTTAAAATAACCTAGGCAATAATGGTAACGTTTACATGTTTATTATAATTAAATTCAATAAAATAACTCAATAGGGGATCAGAGACCACACCACCAGCCAATTGAGGTACTTTTATGGCCTGTCAACAAAATGCTGTTTCTCATAATTATGTTCTTGCAATATCAAATCAAAATACTTAAACGAAAATTCCAGCTTTTCGCACACAATTTTAAAATCGATGTCTTATTAAATCCTTTGAAAATGTAATCCGATCCCCTATTATATCCAAAAGTATCAATATCTGAGAATAACTTACGCTAAACGGATATGAAAGATAGTGCTGATGTGGGTTGCGTAATATTAAAATACTATATCATCATAATTGCGTTAGTGTCAGGCTAAAGTTTAGTTAATTGGTTAGTTCTTGCCTTTGTGCTCGAGTATGGAGTTGGCGACGTGCTCGAAGACCGAGCGTTTGTAGATGCGCGGCTGGCGCTTGGCCAATGGATGCGGGTAGAACCCGAGAGCCGGCTCATCGTCGAACCAGCTGGAGGTAGGCTGGAATTGCAATTGGTGGTCATCAGCTATTGTAAGTAAGGGCTTATTTCCAAAGGTCTATCGTTTTCAAAAAATGTAAGTTCATAATTTGATTCCCAACGGGTCAACGAGTTCCACGACATAAAAAATTGAAAAGCAGTTTCTTAGGTATATTTTAAAATTTCATAGACGCAGTGGCCAAATAAGAACAATAGAGTCGTGGACTTTTGGGAATAAGACATTGTAAGATCAATATAGAACACACTACTTTAATATGTATAGGTACGAACGAAGGAAGATACGGCAGCATTTAGGCGCTTGTAAAGTTAGTAAGCTAGCCCCCGGACTACTCAACCTTCACTGGTTGGGTTTCATTGGAGGCCAAACTGTAGATCCTGGATAAACAGGATTTGCAGTGGTGTGTACTAAATAGTAGCTTGATCACCAATAGAAACCCAACAAATCCCAGATTGTCATTGAATCCTTATACTCTTGCTACTGTGACCTCCAAATTAAGATGAGCATCAGAAATTAAGTTGACGTCGTTGCCACTTGATATTAATTTATTCCTAAGGTATCCAGAAAATAGTATACACCTCCAACAAACAACCTTCGTCATACTCCTACACACGAAAGCCTTGTGCGGATCTACGTCATTACTTCATTTACCCCGTGCTTTGACGTCATCGAGCTATCACATTGATTACGGGTTCAACATATCGGAAGATAATAATCGACGGCTCGTGAGATCATAAAAATAGCTCTGTTGAAACGAGTCGCATCAATCGATTCAATGCCGTTTATTATTCATTCCGCTACTCGATTAAATCTGCAGTGATGAAACTGTAGCACTTATTTAATCTGATTATACAAGGCTAGCGGTTTATTGGATTTTATTGCCTGTTCGTTCGTTCGTTTCAGCCAAATGACGTCCACTGCTGGACAAAGGCCTCCCCCAAGGTTTTCCACAATGAACGGTCCTGCGCTGCCCGCATCCAGGCTCTTCCCGCGACCTTTACCAGATTTTATTGCCTGTAAATGAACTTAATGAAATATATTGTCTCTTTACTAGCATACCACTGAATCACTGGGTAGGCCAGGATTACGAAACTTGGGTTGATGGTAAAATTAACTCGACCTAACAAAATTAGGAGACATGACCCCACATAAAGTGTAATCAAGCTTAGGTCGAAGAAGAAGACATTCAATATGTATCCTTTACTATGGAGTAGGAACTGAAACACAAGGATTTCTCGTACCTAACTCGTAATTTACAAACATGTAGTTATTACATAATACTTCTCTAGCTTTCGCTCTTCCGGCCATAGCGGGGTAACTTTTTATGGAATTCAGAATGCAGTCATGTAATTATGAGTCTAGATGACAGACAAGTCATAAGTCTGATGACATAAAAACTTGTTAAATTAAAAGAGAGCGGAAATCTCAGGGAGAACCGCGTATTCTCCCAACTGGATAGCAGGTAGCGGTCACCTCCGTATCAGGCTGTGACAGAAGTCGTAACGCAAATTCAGCTACATCTGTCTGATACAATCGCTACGTTAAGCACGTGAGCGGAGGTACTCCTAAGACCGGGTAGTTCTTGAGTGGCAAGAGGTAACCTAATGAGGACCCGGAGTGAAGTGACAATAATAATCACTACTTATTTTACCTTTTGATTGTCTTTTGTCTCACGCGGGACACAAGAGCTTCCTCGTTGNTAAAATCGCGGCACCTATCCCACTGGGGCATGTATCCTGGAATTACCCTATATCATCATAATTGCGTTAGTGTCAGGCTAAAGTTTAGTTAGTTGGTTAGTTCTTGCCTTTGTGCTCGAGTATGGAGTTGGCGACGTGCTCGAAGACCGAGCGTTTGTAGATGCGCGGCTGGCGCTTGGCCAATGGATGCGGGTAGAATCCGAGAGCCGGCTCGTCGTCGAACCAGCTGGAGGTAGGCTGGAATTGCAATTGGTGGTCATCAGCTATTGTAAGTAAGGGCTTATTTCCAAAGGACTATCGTTTTCAAAAAATATAAGTTCATAATTTGATTCCCAACGGGTCAACAAGTTCCACGACATAAAAAATTGAAAAGCAGTTTCTTAGTAGGTATATTTTAAAATTTCATGGACGCAGTGGCAAAAGAAGAACAATAGAGACGTGGACTTTTGGGAATAAGACATTGTAAGATCAATATAGAACACACTACTTTAATATACTTAGGTACGAAGGAAGATACGGCACCATTTAGGCGCTATAAAGCTTGTAAAGTTAGTAAGCTAGCCCCCGGACTACTCAACCTTCACTGGTTGGGTTTCATTGGAGGCCAAACTGTAGATCCTGGATAAACAGGATTTGCAGTGGTGTGTACTAAATAGTAGCTTTATCACCAATAGAAACCCAACAAGTCCCAGATTGTCATTGAATCATTATACTCTTGCTACTGTGACCTCCAAATTAAGATGAGCATCAGAAATTAAGTTGACGTCGTTGCCACTTGATATTAATTTATTCCTAAGGTATCCAGAACAGTGCCGTATTATCCATAAGGCACTTTAGGCCAGTGCCTAGGGGCCCACTATGACCAGGGGCCCAGCACTCCCGATTAAAAAATAAAAATAAAATGTTAACTTCGTCTTATTTTGGTTTACACATTCAATCGTCATATTTCGATATTGTGGAACCTAATTCATTCTCGTAACGTTGGCATTACTGCTTTGGTTTACATGAAAGGTCGACCGTCGACGCCCTTCAGAAGCTAAAAAGCCTCACTGCGGAGGCTAGGGAGAGGGGTGATGGTGTGTTGACTCTATCATTCGATATAGCCAACGCTTTCAATACCATCCCTCGTTTCACCATACTCTAGGCACTTCAACATCACAGAGTGCCTTAGTACCTTCGAGCGCTACTGGCCGATTTCTTACGGGACCGCGAAGTCCTGTATGTTAACAGAGACGGCCAGCTCACGGCGTGGTGTAGCCAGCGGGGTTCCGCAGGGTTCGGTGCTCGGTCCACTCTTGTGGAACCTAGGCTTCAACTGGCTCCCCCGGAGCGTCCTTCTCGCGGGCATGACGGGCCGCCACACAGGACGGACGTCAGTGCTTGCACTAGCTTACACAGTGAACATATACCAGTGTTTTATTTAAGACACCACAAGTGTCATATGCTATGCGGATGCGGATGACACTGGTCACTGCCCGGGGGAAGACATTTAGGGCCGCGGCACGGCTGGTGTCGGCGGGCGGCACATTAGTCGCTCGCAGAATACGACGCCTCGGCCTAAAAGTCGCGCTGGATGCGCGGCCTGCGGCGATGCGGGACCTCGCCAGCGCACCCCTCCCGACGCCCACATCGTTGTTGAGGACGTTAGGATTGACGTCAAAGGCCAGATGAAATATCTGGGCCTCACGCTTGACAGGAGGTGGCATTTCAGCCCGCACTTCAACGGGCTAGCGCCACGCCTCCTCAAGGCAGCCGGCGCACTGAGTTGGCTCCTCCCGAATTTGGGAGGGCCACAAACGAGGTGTCGTCAACTTTATGCCGGCGTTCTGAGGAGCATGGTGCTGTATGAACCACGGCAGAAAGCCGCAAGGACCTACCGCACGGTAGGACACGCTGCGGCGTGCGTCCTCGCTGGTACTCCTCCTTGGGAGCTAGAAGCTGGGGTCTTGTCTGTCATAATAATTATCTATCACTGGATGGCAGACCAGAAGGCGCGTGGAAAGCGCCCGGCGCCGTCAGGCAGGAAGAGCGTGAGATTATGATCGACCGCTGGAAGGAAGACATGACTCGCGCGCAGTTTGGCCGTCGCACTCTGGACGCCATTGGTCCTATTATGGACCAAAGTCAAAGTCAAAGTCAAAATTTCTTTATTTGTTTGGACTAATAAATAGTTCTTACAAATCGTCATTTTGCTCTTAAGGAGCCTCTACATGTCTCATAATCTTTTTACCCTACCAGCGCTTCGAGACCAACATTTGGCAAGTGCTGAGAAGAAGCGCCGCAACAAACTCAGTCACCACTGTCTGCCGGTTAATATAAATAAATAGAAATAGTAGTAGTAGGTACATTCGATTCAGGAGCAGTTCACTGAATTTACCATGCATTCTTGTATGGTGTATCTTATAAGAATGGGTATACAAGATTGCGTGGTATATTAAACAAGGTAGTGACGTGCTAATTTCTAGACTTACATATTAAGATACTAGTAGAAATGACTCGCATACATAAATTTGAATAACTTGGATTGACCAGTCCCCGAAAGCAGCGCCTGTTCACAGACATGACGAGTGAACCAGCCATCGCTTCACTCGACCATATTAGAGGGAATGTAACGACCCGCCTCACTACGCCACCACCCCAGAGACATTTTAGTGAGAATGACAATTCCAAGTTATCTCTTTAAAAAAGAACTAATAATAAAGCTAAGTAACAGTCCAGATTGAGAAGCATGACACTATAACATTTGAGAAATTATTATTAGTTTATACATTACTTTTCATTTTAATTCTTTTTAGTGCGAGCATGAGAGGACCATAATCCTACTCCCAGGAAGACTTATCATTAAGAAAATCTCGAGTTGTATAATAGGCTTTTTTAAGCATGTGATCTTTAACTATATCTTTAAATTTATTATACGGTAGCTCTTTATATTTATCAGGGACTTTGTTATAAAAATGGATACCTTGTCCCATAAAAGTAGCAAACACTTTATTAAGTCTAAAAGGTTGGAATGACCGCACGGGTTCCTCACGTTCCGTCTGGCGAAGGTGCTGACCGGGCATGGCTGCTTCGGTTCGTACCTGCATAGGATCGGGCGAGAGGAATCCCCGCTGTGCTACAAATGCGGCGCGGCCGATGACACGGTGCAGCACACCCTCGCGGTCTGCACAGGCTGGGAGGAGCAGCGCCGTGTCCTCACTGCGGTCGTGGGCTGGGATCTTTCGCTTCCGAGTCTGGTCAACGCCATGCTGGGAAGTGAAGGATGCTGGATGGCGGTCGCCTTTTTTTGCGAAGAGGTCATCCTTCAGAAGGAGGCAGCGGAGCGCGAGCGGGAGAACGATCCTCTCGCCTCATCGCATCGCAGGCGGAGAAGGGGGTGAAGAAGGCGGTTGTACGACCGTTCTACTCAGCCCCCAGGTGGAGGCCAGCAGGCCGGAGGTACGGGGGCACCCTTGTCACCTCCGTCTGACGGGAATGGCTTGGCGTTTCAGGCCATTCCCTCCGGACCCCCACAAGGGGGCGTGTAGGGTCCGCCTTGTAGGCGAGCTGTCGCCGGTGGTGTCGCGGAAGTCTAAGGCTACGGCCGGATACTCGCGACACCCCCACTTGGGCGATGATGGAACGCCGCGGAGGTTTTAGTGGGTATACCCCGTCCTTTTCAGGACAGAGCAGCGCCCTTTTTAGGGCGCCGGGAGTCCCACACAGCACCCTGTCCCCCAGCAGTGGTGACGGTGCGCAAAGCATTTCCTCCGCGACAAAAAAAGGGGGGCCCGAAACGAGCTGTGCCTAGGGGCCCTGAGATGGTTAATCCGGCCCTGATCCAGAAAATAGTATAATACACCTCCAACAAACAACCTTCGTCATACTCCTACACACGAAAGCCTTGTGCGGATCTACGTCATTACTTCATTTACCCCGTGCTTTGACGTCATCGAGCTATCACATTGATTACGGGTTCAACATATCGGAAGATAATCGACGGCTCGTGAGATCATAAATATAGCTCTGTTGAAACGAGTCGCATCAATCGATTCAATGCCGTTTATTATTCATTCCGCTACTCGATTAAATCTGCAGTGATGAAACTGTAGCACTTATTTAATCTGATTAGGCAAGGCTAGCGGTTTATTGGATTTTATTGCCTTCAAATGAACTTAATGAAATTTGTCTCTTTACTAGCATGTACCACTGAATCACTGGGTAGGCCAGGATTACGAAACTTGGGTTGATGGTAAAATTAACTCGACCTCCCAAAATTAGGAGGCATGACCCCAGATAAAGTGTAATCAAGTTTAGGTCGAAGAAGAAGAAATGCAATCTATCCTTTACTATGGAGTAGGAACTGAATACAAGGATATCTCGTAACTTAAAAATATGTAGTTATTACATAATTCTTCTCTAGCTTTCGCACATCCAGCCATCAGGGTAACTTTTTATGGAATTCAGAATGCAGTCATGTAAGCCTAGATGAATGACAGACAAGTCATAAGTCTGATGACATAAAAACTTGTTAGTAGAAGCTCTCATTTTATTAAATTAAAAGAGAGCGGAAATCTCAGGGAGAAGACGCGGAAGCAACTGGATTAGGTAGCGTTCACCTCCGTATCAGACTGTGACAGAAGTCACTACGCAAATTCAGCTACATCTGTCTGATACAATCGCTACTTAAGCACGTGAGTGGAGGACCGGGTAGTACTTAGTTATCTTGAGTAGCAAGCGGTCACCTCCTGATGACCCGGAGTAAAGTGACAATCATAGTCACTATGTCCACCTGTTGATTGTCTTTTATCTCACGCGGGACACCGGGAAGTAGTTCGGGTGGCTCGCCGTCACCTCGTAGAGGCCGGGGTCAGGAGGCGACAGCAGTCACAGTACACCTGCTGATAGTCTATGGTCACCAGCTCACCTCGAGCCTGAAGTTGAGCACGTGAGCTGAGGTCTGCTTCTCGGGCACCGGGAAGTAGTTCGGGTGGCTCGCCGTCACCTCGTAGAGGCCGGGGTCAGGAGGCGACAGCAGTCACAGTACACCTGCTGATAGTCTATGGTCACCAGCTCACCTCGAGCCTGAAGTTGAGCACGTGAGCTGAGGTCTGCTTCTCGGGCACCGGGAAGTAGTTCGGGTGGCTCGCCGTCACCTCGTAGAGGCCGGGGTCAGGAGGCGACAGCAGTCACAGTACACCTGCGGATAGTCTATGGTCATCAGCTCACCTCGAGCCTGAAGTTGAGCACGTGCACGGAGGTCTGCTGCTCGGGCACGGTGACCACGCGCGACACCGGGAAGTAGTTGGGGTGGCTCGCCATCACCTCGTAGTACACCTGCTGATAGTCTATGGTCACCAGCTCACCTCGAGCCTGAAGTTGAGCACGTGAGCTGAGGTCTGCTTCTCGGGCACCGGGAAGTAGTTCGGGTGGCTCGCCGTCACCTCGTAGAGGCCGGGGTCAGGAGGCGACAGCAGTCACAGTACACCTGCGGATAGTCTATGGTCATCAGCTCACCTCGAGCCTGAAGTTGAGCACGTGCACGGAGGTCTGCTGCTCGGGCACGCTGCCCACGCGCGACCACCGGGAAGTAGTTGGGGTGGCTCGCCATCACCTCGTAGTGGCCGAGTCAGGAGCGACAGCAGTCACAGTACACCTGCTGATAGTCTATGGTCACCAGCTCACCTCCAGCCTGAAGTTGAGCACGTGAGCTGAGGTCTGCTGCTCGGGCACGGTGACCACGCGCGACACCGGGAAGTAGTTGGGGTGGCTCGCCGTCACCTCGTAGTGGCCCGGAGTCAGGAGGCGGTAGTAGTCTCCGTAAACACCTGATTATTAATAGGTTAGGTACCTTAGTATTTAGCAAAATCAAAATTTAAATAATAATTTAGACTGTAATCTGCATAACTTGTAATGTGACGTGACGGGTATTTACTTGTAACAAACTCGCATGACATAGCTGCTGAATTATTAAACTCAGCTGTGGGTCTGCCTGCGGTCTACTCATCTCACAACCAAAGTTTATATTATTGGAATCGTTAAAAGCTTATTTAGACTGTCACAATCACAAGTAGCGTCTAACGGTCAACTAAGATAAAGCACTCAATTAAAATGTTCAACGAGAAATAAGGAAGTGCTTAGTTAATCCGAGACCCGTAACTATGCATTCATATCATGCACAATGAGCTGTGACTGTGAGTTTACATTGCACTACCATACCACTCGTAGTCCGTTGAAAAACAATTTTATTATATCAGTTTGCAGTATGCCATTATAATATTCATGAAATAATAAAGGTGATCTAGTAATTAATATTACAAACCTGTTGTCACATCGTGTCGGATCGGTCGAGGCACCGGTCCGGTAATGTTCACCACGGATATGATGGCATTCTGTATAAAACCGGTGTCGTCGCTGACAATTCCCTTGACACCGATATGGGCTTTCCACAGGTAAGTCAGTAACGCCTCGCGGTTCCTCTCCCATTCCCTCGCCAAGTCCTTCGCGTGCGGATATTTTTCGCATCCCAACTCCAGAGTAACCTCAAACGCATTCGTAGCCAGGTAATTGAAATCTTGCATTCCTAAAACGAAACTTACGTTTAAGAAGTACAAATGCTACAAATAGGAAGGCATTTACTATGACACAAAAACAGTTGTAACAATCCACTTGACAAACAAAGCAAAAAAAATTAGCTATGCTAAACCAGTTCGCGTCTCATGGCCACTACAACTCTCAAGTTAAATTGTAGGTAAATGCCAATGTACGCTTCTACAATAAGAAGTAATCTATAATAACAATCTTCCTGGTTTTGACTTCCTGCTGTTAAAGCATTAAACTTTTAAAATAAATATGATACGAACTCAAAGGAGTAAAAAGCTTTCTATTATACATAATTTAACTCGCTATACAATGTAACATAATTATACATAGGTACATAATATTAATTACGCCGCGTGACCGAGATCTAAATTATTGACGGTCATATTTGTTTGCATTAATGATCGCCTGTTTACATTACTAACACGCGTACATGAAACAACTCGGTATTCCTGTGACATTCTACGAAGTACGATTATCCAACGTAGAACACTTGTTGTCGACAGTAAGTCGCACACTTAGTGCAATAACGTCAGAAGTGCAAAAAACACACTTGGTGGAATAACGTCAGAAGTGCAAAAACACACTTGGTAAAATAACGACAGAAGTGCAAAAAACACTTGATGCATTATTGCACCAACGTATTGATTGACGTTACCGTCAGAAATGCAAAAAATGCACTTCTGACGTTATTGCACTATTGTGAGCGAAGTCATAATAAAATAACATTAATATACCACGAGTGCCGTGGTCTGTTTATTAGAATTAGTTCATTGATAATGTCAAACACCATCTGTACTGAATCGTAGGTGTGCATTTGAAATGAGATTAGGTAATTTTACGAGTAGTATCTGGGCCGAGACATCAAACGCAGCACTTTAGTGAATGTAAATCGCAAACAAACTAGATTATAAAAGTAAACTGAGGTGAAAATTTATGAAGATAAGACCTACAAAGAGAAAAGATTCCTATTTATTAATAACCTAGCCCCTTTCTGATTCATTGTCAGACGCGCTCTCTGTTCCAATATACATATTGCGTTGAATATCTAACTCTTACTTCTATTAAGTACTTATGAGTACTGAGAGTACAGTATAACCATCTAAGGGAAATGATATACAAATCAGGACAGAAGAAGATAACTCTTCTTTGCCTGGCCCATTCCCATTTTATTTAGGATCTGCCCTATGTATCATGCGTCTCCAGGCGGCTCGATTCTGGGTAGTCTAGCTGTTGACATGAAACACACAACATTGAACAGAAGAATATACCTAAATAAAGTATATTGTCTCACTTACCTCCTTTCAAGCTGTACCAAGCTGCTCCATTGGTAACGCCTCCTTGCTTCCCGAAGTTGTAAGAGCCAGATTCGTCGGCGATGTTGGTGCGACAACCGCGGCGGGTGGCCGAAGCCATGTCGGCGTGGGCTGAAGCGTACGCTGCGGCTATTTCCCTAATAATATTATACAAATTGTTAATGGCTACTTTGAGCAAATTGAGCGATTTGAACAAGATAGAAAACGAAAAAAAAGATGTAAGAAATAGCTAAACTACTTAATACAATTTATCATAATTATTAACATAACATTTGGCTGATGATGCTAATCATTCTTAGTCACGACGCAGCCTAAAACAATTTAGCTCTGTACAAGCAAGGACGAAACATGTCGTTTGAAACAGATATAATACGTTCATACAATCCCCCAGGACATTGCCGCAGAATAAAATGGACAAACAAGAACAAGACACATCATTAGTTGTTTGCGACAAAACTCAAATGAATTTTACGGCAGATTCGGTAACTGAATCCTCAATCACCAATACCTACCTCACAAACAAAACGTGCAGCTATAAGATAATGGTAATACCTAAACGTATCATCGTCAGGACTCGCAGAGTATTCAGAGTCAGGAGCCCCGCTCCTGCTCTCATCATAGGGGTAGTTGGCCACCAGGTCGCCGCCATGCATCGCCGCGCTCAGAACGAAGGGCACCGACATGATCCATCGCATCACAGCGCGGGTTTCGGGCTCCAACTAAAATGTTCCACCATGCTTTGAAAAACAATTGACATCCAACATCTTTCGCGTTGATGGATGCGCAAACTTATAAGCTAAAACAATTGACAGTAGTCGGTTTTACTAAAGTGTTCCACCATGCTTCAAAAACAATCGACAGTCTTTCTGTTCCGGCTCATAATAATTCACCTACACACAGTTTGGTTGTGGTGCTTCATAAAGAGACATTTTGCGTTGATTGGATACTTACGTAAAATTTTTATTGCCATTTTAATTGCGGTATTTTATCAAATATGTACCATTAAAAATAAATCGGAAATAAATAAAAATAGCGTTCTTTCCTTGTTTAACTTTTAATTAAGTAGAAGTAGGTAAGTACATAGAAGTTTATGATTCTAATAAAGAATAATTTGTTCCCGTAACTAAACTGAACTGTAACTGAAATCAAAACGAATAGATTGTTTGATTTAATTAAAAATATTTTTCTTAGATTAAACTTTATGACATGAATTTAGCATCGCATTTTAATCAAAAATGTAAAGCGCTAAACCTATAACGCCCTATCCATAACGCTTGACTCACCCCAACTGTTATGAATAAAGTGCAAAATGCATATTATGGTATCTCTTCCTGTACTCAATGCGCATTTATGCAAACGCAGGAAACGTTGACCCTGTCCCTAACACACGATAATTGATAATGGTGACAATTCATTATGAAAGAAGAGTACTTAATTAGTTTACTTACCGGCGCGACCAGTCGGGTCACATCTTTTAACAGATGGTTGTTATGGTTAATGCCCTGGCGCTCGAACTCAAACGTTATGGTGTCTAAGTCCGGGAAGTTTCTATTCAAGTCCACGGAATGGTTATTGTTACGCCCAATCAAGTAATCTCGTCCACCCTAAAAACAAACAGTATAGCTCATTCAAACTTTTTGAAACTTCTCCCCCACCCCAACTTAGTAGTACGTCATTATCGTCATAAGTATTTGAATCTGCGATTTCAAATTTATTATGTAAATTCACGGAATAAATACTAGATTAAAACTTATGAGAGCGGTTGAGGCTCATCAAGTAAGCACTTTAGCTTTTCATTATTTTAATCTAGTTTTGCACACCAATAATTGTATTTCCTACACACACAGATTACGTGAATACTTTTATATTATAGCATGTATATCAATGTAACAAACATTTTCATTCATAGGCAGAATAACATTGGAAAGGACTGGAAAATTTCTATTAAACTAATAAATAACTTCAGGTCATTACGAAACTTACGAAAACAAAAAAAATTACTAAACTTACGGTATCAGTAGACAGTTGCCAACCATCTGGGTTCATAGACGGTAACAAGTGAATACGGGTGCTGTGAATCAGTGCTCTGATGCGGCGGTCATTCTTCAGGTATTGATCACAGAGGTGATGAGCAAGACCCAAGAGCAATTCCCGACCAAGAACTTCATTGCCATGAATATTACCAACATATTTTACTTCGGGTTTGTCTACAAAAGATTAAATAAATGTGCGAGAATTACTTTTTATATTTGCATACGTAAAATAATTGGAGGTAGCTCAAAAAAACTTACAAGGCTGGTGGAATCCGGGTGTATCAGAGAACTCGATAACATAAAGAGGAACATTGCAGACCGATGGTTCAGTCAGAGCATAAACTCTAGTTATGTTAGGGCATTTATCGTGAACTTCTTCCAAAATCAATGGTAATTCCTCATTATTATGGTGTTTCCAAACAAATTCAGCTGACACTGTTAAAGCAAACACTAAGCACAGGAACGGATAGATCGTCATGGTTATTTTTTAGGTAAAATTATTTGAAAGTTTAATCAAATTAACATCACTGACGTAGTGCTAAGCCACTGCTACCCCAACACGACACGAGACACACTGTCGCTCGTGCGAAGTATCGATCGATTTTCCCGCCCGCGGACAGCAGTCAACGCGACCCTCCTCTGTCCTCTCTCCGCCAATCGTCGACGTCATTCATACCATAGACAAGGTGCGTTTTGTTCGTGCAAGTAAAACGTTCGAGTAATAAAAAATATAGCTCATTTTTAATTTCATTTTAATTAAAGAAGATTAGTTTTGTATTTATTTATTAACTTTATCAAATAAATCATTTCAGTTTGCGTACTTACGAAAAACACTGTCAATGACGATAGGTAAAGGTTATAAAACCGATCACAGATGGCGCTGTAGGAAATCTACGGTGATGTGGAAATAACTTTAGCCGTACCTACATCTACACATCCTACTTAGTTACTTACATTATTGGTTAAATCTATACAAACCAAAAATATTTGAATTTGTTCCTATTTTAGAAATGTTTTAATCCTTTCAATGTAGGTAGGTAAGTACCTAAAATGTAATGTTAAAAGTAAATACCTACTCTTGATTGCACGTCAAGTTCGAAATATAGACACAATTTAGGCGGTCTTATAACTAGGAAGCGATATCTTCTCTTCCAGATAACCCCAGGTAAGGACTGTTGTTTAACGTTTATTTTAAAAAGAATTGAATTAGTAAGAAGCGATTTATTGTATATCTTGTTTGATAAACTAGATGAGAATCAAGCATACGTCATAATAAAACACGTCTTATACCAGTGTTACTTCTTTATTAGCGATAAAACATTATTAATGCACTACTTTTCTAACTTTCTAGTCTAAAAACTGCAAAGAACACTACGAAAAGTTGAATTATTTTCAACCGACTTCAAAAAAGGAGGAGGTTCTCAATTCGACCCGTATGTTTTTATCAACAACATTTATAAACGCGTTTTTTGTGTTTATGGATTATTTCCAAAATAAATAACATCGTAGAAATTATCACTCCAATAATGTATATGATGAAAACTCCCTGAAAAGTAATAATGTTATTAGTGGCTTTGTCTACTAAAGCAGCACATAGCACTGTTTCAGATTTTAGATAGTTTTAAACACTTTTTCATTCTCTGTCAAAATAGTTTTGAGTGTTGCCAACAACAAATACCTATAAGAGTAGGCGCACACCTTTGATTTTTCGTCGGCCGATAGTTTAGTCGGGCAGATGATCAGTATGGTCATGTATGGGAGTGCGCACACTACGCCGATTCGATTTGGCCAATTCTTCATACAAATTAAAATCGGGCACAACTATCGGCCAACTAAAATCAACGGTGTGCGCCTACTCTAATACTTGGGTTACAAAGGACATCATCCATTTTGGTCCAAAATCAAAAGTGCCGGCCAAAAAATAAAAGTGCTGTATTCTGATAGAATACGTCCGCCTTAGCATTTATTACTATGGCACCAAAGCTGTAGCACCACTGTGCATCGTAGTATTTGAGTTCTAAAAATATATGAAACGACTGACTTTGATCTCAAATACTACGACGCACAGTGGTGCTACAGCTTTGGTGTCATAGTAACAAATGCTAAGGCGGACGTATTCTGTCAGAATACAGCACTTTTTTTTTATTGGCCGACATTTTTGATTTTGAACAAAAAATGTATGAATCGTCGATGAATTTTAGATCTCAAATACTCGACGCATAGTGGTGCTACAGCTTTGGTGCCATAGTAACAAATGCTAAGGCGGACGTATTCTGTCTGAACACAGCACTTTTTATTTTATTGGCCGACACTTTTGATTTTGAACAAAAAATGTATGAATAATCGATGACTTTTAGATCTCAAATACTCGACGCACAGTGGAGCTACGGCTTTGGTGCCATAGTAACAAATGCTAAGGCAGACGTATTCTGTCAGAATACAGCACTTTTTTTTGTTGGCCGGCACTTTTGATTTTGGACCAAAAATATATGAAACGTGGATGATGTCCTTTTCTGTTTTTAAACAAAAAAAAACAAAGTTTATTTGGAGCTGGAACTTCCAGTGTATCAGAACTCTACCAAACCGTTTTTGAAATGAAGAAAATAAATAGCATAAGAACACAAATTACCACAACATGGCGGAGTTTAAGCGGCTCGACATTATCCACATCCTTGTGAAATCGTGACAGTCGCACTTCAAGTTGTACTTCATAGTTTAGGTATTTTAGTGCGACCTGAAAATCGTGTTATGTAGAGTCATACATAAATAATACCTAATATTTATAAACAGAGTGATTGTAATAATGACGATCATTTCAGTCTTAGAGGAAAAAATATCGATACAGTAAGCGATAAAAGGCTTCACAAAGTCCTTGCTAATAGCCTTTCCTTATTGCTGAAGGTCACATGAAATGAAACATAAACTACGATTTTTATAGAAATACTAGCTGACCCGGCGAACTCTGTTCCGCCTTTATAAATAAACCATTGCAATTTTTCCTCATTTGCTCACCGATTAGACCTACCCAGGACTAGGTACGACAAACATTTTAAAACCAAAATCAGCTCAATCGGCCCCGCCTTTCTCGAGTTTTAATCAGACTAACGAACAGCAATTAATTTTTATTTATATAGAAAATTAGTAGGCATCATCATCATCATTTCAGCCATAGGACGTCCACTGCTGAACATAGAAATATAATTGTTACTACATTATTAAGCATTTGATAGTAAAAGGGCTATTCTAGTTCAATGGAGTCTTTAGTATCACTGCGACCGGTATCGATCTATGTATTTCGTAGTATGAACAGGAAAGCTATGGTTTTCTACCTGCGTTTCCCAGGCTAACATCAATCCAGACTCATGCAACCGTCCAATAAGCTTGCTGACTTTCTGTGTGTAAGGCGAACTCTTGCGCATCATCACCACACATTGCTCGTAGTAAAAGTCCTCCTGCATCAGCGTCAGACCGAGCATAGCGTCCTTTGTTATGTAATCTCCTACTGCGAAATATCCTGAAAAATACGCCGTTCCAATGACAAAAATCAGTCAAACCCCATACAAAAAACACCGGTTCGTATCGTTATGGTCGCGGTTAAAGTCAGGTGGTGCAACTCAGCCTTACGAACCTGCTGGTAATCGTTCCACCGAAAAAGCCATACTCCTCTGCATACTTTTTATTTTCATATCTTCGGCCGACGACACTCGGAATAGACTTACTAGCTGCTTTACTAATGGCTGAAAATAGTAATAATATCCAATTTCCACATTTTTTATCTAGTTAAATGATTATAATTATTCTTAATTATTATGGATCATAGATCAACTTTTCGCTCACCTCAGGCGACAGAGTCAGTGAAAACACCCAAGCATCATGGGTAGCTCCCCATTCCATCCCTCTGTCTACTATATCCTGGACGGTGTCTATGGACTTTTCATATTTAGGCACAGTAAATACTGAAGCCAGGCCGCCTCCGTATGCATTGTCGAGGACCAACCCAGTCAATAGCATCCAACCGGTGATGCTACGAACACGCCATGTGGCGCCTACATCAGCCTGAGACTAAGAACAATATTAATTTTAGTATTTCTAAAAGATTTTCGGAATCTTGCAAGTATATGTCAAATAATGTGATGCCGAATCGCCTAGCTATGCACTAATGTATTACGTACACCGAAACCTGTTTATGATTACAGGGAGATTAAAGAGTCGTTTTCAGTTCCATTATATTGCTCGTATCTTTATTCGTGGATACTAATTATGTACTATATTTGTATTTTTATAAAAATTTGGACTTTAAGTTATTCATGGGTATTTATTGTGACGACTTAATGGAAAAAATAATGGAATATTAATCAATTTAGGTTGCGCTTCTATTCTGAGATCCTTTATCGCCATTAACCGTTATAGTCGCAGCCTTACGTATTTGTGTGCACTGTACTCACTATATTTGACTTTGATAGTATCGATATTCTATGAACCTATGTTCAAACATTTGTTAATGGAAATTCAATGAAACACAGATTTTGTTAACTTTGAACAATATAAACTGAACTGATTCTAATTTATTATCTACTAGCGGCCGCCCGCGACTTCGTA
Source organism: Ostrinia furnacalis (assembly GCF_004193835.3). NCBI lineage: Eukaryota > Metazoa > Arthropoda > Insecta > Lepidoptera > Crambidae > Ostrinia > Ostrinia furnacalis. Next base: position 1,920 of record NW_021137151.1, on the reverse strand, counting down.
GGTACTCGTGGATCCCGATTTACCCCCTTAGAGGAAGAGTTTCGTAAAATCCTTTCTTAGCGGATGCCTACGTGGGTGAATATCAACAAACTCGTTTTTTGCCTAATTCCGGTGGCGAATTTTAATTTCCACTTTCCAAAACTTTTTTGTGGCAGAAATAATAGTAAATAACTTGTATTATTCAATGATATGGTAGAGATCAAAATATTATTAATACTTCTCGAGATATGTCAATTTGAAATTATCAAGAGCCACCGAAATTGTATTTGAGCCACCGGAATTAAGAACCAATCCAACGAAATTTATTTATACAGCGGACTTCGGAATGTTACGGATGATTGTCTCAAATTACTTATTTATTTGTAATCAATTAAGTATTATTATCCAGTAAAGATGTTTATAATTAAAAACAATATTCAGGCCTGTGTTGTGACCCTAAAAAAGCATCAAATCTTCCCACGTGAGTCGTAATAGCCGACTAAGGAATCAAAATACTGGAGGGTGGGCTGCAGCATCTTTCCGGGTATTATACTACCATACTGGAACTACCAACCAGCCTGTTAAGCATGGTGATAACGGCAAAATCCCTCCATAGAGAACAAATCCAAAACTTTCTGGCTCTAGCCGCCAACAGCCCCGTTATTCTAGAGTCATCACAAAGACATCATACATGACCCTCNTATTTCTATTTCACTTTCTTCACCCAGGTGAACAAAGTGGAATGACCCCCCAATAGGCTCCCCGCTCAGCATTTATCCTGACATTCTCGTAAGGGCATGTCAAGAAGCTGGTCTTCCTCGGACGCTCTTGCTTTTGGCATCGCACATCCTGTCGAAGAGACATCGACTCGAGTTTGCTATCCCTCAAAAGGGTGCGTAATGCAGGGAATTACCGTGGTACCTATCTTCAGTCATGCATTTTTACAATTAAAGAAACAAAAGATAATACCAAAAGTAATATTACTCAGTTTTGTCACAAAAGCCAAATAAAATAAAAGATGGTTTTCTTTATGCAATGCATACCTCTTAGTAGTGCATTTTACTACTGTTGTTTATAAACGACACCGCTTTTCCGAATTTCCACGAGGGAAATATTTTTTTTCTTATTTTTCCCATGTTATTTGTCAGTTTTTAAGCCTCATATACAAAGATCATTAAATTAGGAGATAGTAAAATGTTTCAGGAGTATCTGGGTTAAAGAGTCGTTTTCAGTTCCATCATATTGCTCGTATCTTTATTCGCGGATACTAATTACAGTAGAACGCCGATTATTTGGGACCGGGGTCGATTCGGATATTAATCGAAAATTTGGATAATCGGACATAGACTGGTAATAGGGAAAAACCAACTGTTACACATAGAATAAACTTTAATTAGTTTGACAAACAGATATATTTCCTACTTGGCGTTATTTAGTTAGTTTGCCTCCTATCACATAAAAAAAAAATTGTAACAATAACGCTCAGTTGAAATATATCCGTATTCCAACAAAAAAAAATCTTGGTTTTAATTTTTTATTTTACGCTTAGGACCGATTCGGATAATTGGCGATTCGGTTAATCGGCGTTCTACTGTACTATATATTTGTATTTTTATAAAAATTTTGACTTTAAGTTATTCATGGGTATTTATTGTGACGACTTTATGGAAAAAATAATGGAATATTAATTAATTTAGATTGCGCTTCTATTCTGAGATCCTTTATCGCCATTAACCGTTATAGTCGCAGCCTTACGTTTTTGTGTGCACTGTACTCACATATTTGACTTTGATAGTATCGATAATAATCGATATTCTATGAACCTATGTTCAAACATTTGTTAATGGAAATTGAATGAAACAAAGATTTTGTTAACTTTGAACAATATAAACTGAACTGATTCTAATTTATTATCTACTAGCGGCCGCCCATGACTTCGTA